>NW_028326240.1:1111486-1139805 GCF_027475165.1 Benincasa hispida | reverse complement strand
TAGCAAAAAGTAATAATGTACCCATAACCATTATTTATTTGCAACGATATTTTAGTGAGTCAGAATATGTGCTACCGTGGGGCAGTCAGATACTCCTTCACTAAAACAAACAATTTTGACCAAACACTCTCCTCGGAATAACTCTTATTCCTATTGTCTCCGAAATAACTCTTATTCTTATAGTCGTTTAGTTATCGTTTTTGGTCAATATCTTTACTAACAACTTAGTAATTGTTGTAAGTGTGACCCACCATTTTTAGATCCTATAGGACGGTATGAATTTGCCTCCGAAATAGAAGACAACATCCAAGACGGAACTATAAGACTCTATTCATTTAACTGAAGCCTGGGTTGTTCCGAATCCTATGTTACAACCATCTGAGGGGATAGTCGTCGCTAAACGACTAGCAAAGGGCCGCCTAAAGCAAACCAGCAGGCGCAACATAGGAATCTCACGGTTCAGACTAATGGAGGAGATCGTAGAATATATTGACACATATCCTTCACCCACTTACTATGAACTACTTCCTCCGTTTACCTTGATATTGACTCATACAAAACACTTTCCGAATGGAGGCCACTTCCAGGGTGACACGAAGCGTCATATGTCTCTCGGTATAAAGAATGTGGAGACGTGGCAGTTGAAATCTATATATCATATAATAGACTTATATTTGAACAACTTCCTCTTAGTCACCAAAATCTAGATTTAAGCTAAAAAATACTTTCCGAATGGAGGTCACTTCTAGGGTGACACGAAGTACCGCTTAAATCTAGATTGTGAACTCTTAGAGACGTGAGCTAAAAAAATAATGTATCTATATGTTATTAATCTCCCACTGAAGTTTTCTAATAACTCTATCATATAAAAGTTATTAAACTGCCACTGAAGTGTTATATTTTGGGTAGATTTATACTTAGGTTCTTTTTGGCTAATAAAACAACCCTAAGTCTATGTAGTTTATCCAAGTATAACTCTTATAATTGGATTTTAACCTACGATGTCTAGGTGATAAACCATTTTATTACCTCACATCACTCACGTATGCTCATAAAACCGGTTACCAACGCTCAATAATTTGGCCATAATCCTTAGGTAGAAGGTGTTCCGTAAGCTGTCAACTTAAGTACCCTCAGCCTTAGATAGGATTATCTACCGGTTGAGTTTGTAACCTAGGTTTTATAAGTTTTAACAATTAAAACAGGTGGTTAACCTACGTGAGGATGCAACTGTTGTTTATGGATTTTTAAATGTCTAACCCAATTTTATAACAACTTATAAAACTTTAGATATGCTATACATCCATAACATACATAAGGCATTCAATATTTAATATAACACTTATATTAAATACAAGAAACCCTAACATGCATACTATATATTATAACTATTATAACATATTTTCAATGCATGTAACATGCTTCCTATGGTGAGATTTTAAATCTAAATGGCATACTATATGCACATACAAGATTTATTTAATTATAACATACATCAAATGCATAAATAATTAAACACAGACTTATATGGTTTTAGTTTTGGCAAAAAAAAAAGCAAATAGAAGCCTAACTATTACAATAAGCTTCAAACCATCTTTGAAGCACTCAAACCGATCCAAACCGAACTCAAGCACCTTCAACCGGACTGGATGAGTCTCAACGGGACCATCAAAGTCTGAACCGAACAAGCCAAAAACACTTTGAGGCTGAGCTGGATTGGACCTTGAGAAAACCGGTCGAACTAGCTGCTCTCGGTCCAACCTCAAAGTCTTGCAAAGGCCGATCGTGTAGCACTAAAGGTAATCGTCTAGCTCCATCGCCTTGTGTTCTTAAGAACTACATGATCGCTTAGTGTTTTCCTCAACTAAATGATCGTTTAGCTTTATCGCATAAAACTACACGATCGCCTAGTGTCTGTCGAAGGTACACAATTGCTTAGTTCTGTCGTATAGAACTACACGATCGCTAACTCCATTCGCTAGCTATCGCTTAGTTCTATCATATAGAACTAAATGATCGCTTAACACCATCGCCTAGCACTTCATGTCATCGTTTAGTATCCGTCGTAGCTAAACGATCGCTTAGCTCCATCGTATAGAACATCGTATCATCGCATCACTTAGCATGCTTAGCATTTGTCTACACGATCGCTTAGCTCCGCATCTAAACGATCGCTCAGTGCTATCGCGTAGCACTTCATCGCATGCTTAGTGCATCGTAGCTAAACGATCATGTAGTACCATCGTATAGTAAATTCAATGTATCATTTAGTTCCCACACCAAATCTAAACGATCGCTTAGTGCTATTGTATAGCAAATTGAACGCATCGTTTAGCTCGCAGGTACACGATCGTCTAGTGTTCAACATCACAATGACCGTGCCCATTGCTATACAATCGTCTAGTGCCTGGAGCTAGACGATCGCTTAGCAACTGGAACCTCAACAACGATTTTGAGCAGAAGCTGAAAAATTGGAACAGCAGCTCGACCTCCTTCACTTGTTTCTTCAATTACATCTTAATTTCGACTCTAATGACTCCAAATAAATTACAGACTCTTGCTAACACATAAAAGCTCATCAAACAAGAGCCAATTACAAATTTAAATGAGAAATTAAAGAGAATTAAACAATAAAACTCAGAAAACCATATCAGTGCATCAGTTTCATATTTCTCATATAAAACACCCACCAAACCAAAATTAAACCGAATTGAATGCTTATTTGATGCTCTGATACCAATTGTAGGATTGTATCAACAATAGCAGAAGCACAAGGATCATCTAAGCATTCAAATTCACTAATTTTGGCAAAATATAAAGCATGCTTTTGCAGAAACAAGTGAGTTTCAAGACATACCTCTTGTAGAACTTCTTCAAAGCTCCTTCACCAGCTGCTATCTTCTCCAAATCTTGTTGTAGACCACCTCAAGATCTTCCCCACTATTCTCTTGGTGCTCTAGATTGAGTTGTGGGACTCAAAACAAGCTTGAATCAAGGGTAGAAGGAGAAATGCTCACTGTAAAAACAGTTGAAGAACTCTTTCTTCAAACCAAATTTTCTCTCAAAATCTCTATAGATTGCATGCCCGATTTTCACTCCAATCTCTTCATTATATTGCAGATCAACATGCAAAAAGAAGAGTTGCATGAGTTGCAGCTCATGCTTGGAGAAGACAAGGCAAGATATTGCTTTTGTGTGAGCAACTTAAAGATGGATAATGGAAAAATCTTCTTTTTCCATTTTGTGTTTTTTTTTTTTTTTCTTTTCAATTTTATCAAAAATCAAAATTTGATTTTATAAAATCTATTTTTTTAAAAATGTTAATTAATTTCATAAATTAATTATTAAATAAAACTTAATTAATTTAATATCAAATATTAAATTAATTTTAACACATATCCATCTTTATATATTTAAATCATATTTAAAAATATATAAATTCTTCTATTCCCTTTAATACTCAAATTAAACATGTAATTATATCTCATATAATTACTAATTTCCTTAATTCTAATTTGAACGATTCAAATTAACTTATCACGTTATTCTAGAGCTAGTCTGTTACGAGCTAGTAGGGGGATCTCACGGACCTACAGATCATGGGCTCCAATGATCCGAGATTAATTGGCTAAAGTCATTAGACCAAATTAATTTCTATTCGTTAACTAATGGGTCACTCCACTAAAGTGCATAGTTGCACTCCCCTTACTGTAGATATATTATGTCCACATGATTTAACCATAATCAGCAAGTCGATCATTCATAGGTTATTCGTAATAATGGCTAGGTCAAACATTTGCTTTACCCCTGAGATTACATCTTATTTCTCAAGTCCCTACTGATCCTCCAATGAACAACTGGTTTGTGATCCAATCACTAAACCAAACTCTCTCAGCTTAGTGAGAGGGTGGAGCCCCTTGTTCAAGACCTGGATTTAGTATTTGGGAGAACAATCTTTCTTCGGGTAGGCATGAACTGCGTCTTGCACCCTATGTCCCCAGCTATTTATCCGATCTTACCCCTGAAATGGGAGTCTTATTGAGTCGGCGCTGTTGAACATACCCTCAACTATGCAAATCTAAGAACAATCTCAAATAAACAGGAGTTCATAATTAGCTCAAGATTAAGATCGAGTTATCTAGGTCATCTAGGTGAAATAGTCAGTCTTATACAGTAAACAACGTTATAAAGTAAGAGTGACTTATTTCTTGGTCCTGATCTTATGTAAATTCATTGCATAGGACGCCCCCACTCCTCATGTCATAACATGTACAAATTAGGATCACATCGTATATAGCACTTTACAACTCTTTGTAACAACTACAGAGTAGGCCGAATCTAATGGTGTTACTAGAATAAGGTACCCAACCTCATTCATGTACGATAGATCATTTTGACTATTTGCTTGAACTCGATCCACTCTTATGTCTCCACATAAAATTCAAGTACTCATACAATAGTCATGGGTCTTAGTTTAATGGATTTAGACTTTAATACAATTTATGAGATCAATAACAAGTATATTGATTATAGAAGATGTTTATTATTTTACAAACTGCGAGTTTTTAAGACATAAAACCCAATAGAGAGGTGTCTCCAGAACTTGAACCTTCCTTAGTGAATATCTATCGAATTTATTGAAGAAATAGAGAGACCAAACTCAGGACTTATCCTTCTCATTGGTGAATTGACACAATAGAATCACACATAACTCATTTTATATTTTTGAGTTCTATACATTTATATCTATTTTGGTCATGAATAAAATCTTGAATTCATGAGAGTTCTAGAGAACATAAGTCATTTAAAAAGTTTAAGCAACCCCACTTCTACTCTCACATAGGTAATATTTATTAAGAGTATTTTTTCATTACTCCTCTTCTAGAAACAAATATCAACATGACTTTAACATCAACAGATCACACATTCCATGACATCATAGAAATGGGAAGAAACTATAAGTTTCTAAGTGTGTCAACTATGAATTATATATCCAGCTTGTTTGCCTATTGAACATAGATCTGGGATCTCCAGTCACTAAGGTTAGGTTACCACCAGATAACTCACTTTATAGGCTTTAGCCCCCATTTCTCATATTTTATAGTAACAATAACGATAAAGGTAGGAGGTCCCATGTATTGTCAAACACAATTCGATTGAACATCCTCTGTTACTCAATCAAATTGTGCACTTTGATTATAAATTTGAAGGTGGATCTCATAGCTCATTATGATTACGGAACATAGGCAAACAACTACAAATATAATTAAATGGAATCCACTCTTTAAATTATCATTGATGGATTACATCTTAGATTTTAACTAAGGTAAATGTGAACTAAAATCCAAAATATAGGCTGGATTTTTTTGGTGAGGCATTACCATTTTTTATAAGGTAATTGAGGTCTTTAAGAATCAGATACCGATCGAGTAATTCAATAAGAGGTAAAAAGGAGACATATGATAGGCCAAAACAATATAAGAAGTCATAAAATTTAAACTAAAAAAAATATTTAAAAGAAAATTGCTTTTTATCTTTAAAATTTGATACAGATATAAATATTTATGTTTAGTTAGATCACCTTTCGCAAATTAATAATAATAATAATAAAATAAAGATAATTCATTCAAAGTTATTTCTTTTTAAAAAAAAAAATTATTTTATTGAAATAAAACGAAACAAATTAACAAGGAAGGATAAGCAATTATCAATTATGCATGCGATTAAATTGGTTACGCCAAATGGCAAATTTGTAATTACACACTGACACGTCCTTCTTTTCTTCACATGCACCGCTTACACGTGTGAAAAATCTTCCTATTTCTAATTTCATCTCTTCAAAACCCCTCCCTCTGTTTCTCCTACTCTCCCACTCCGCCATGGATTCCGATAACGAACTCGAAGAACCCGGCCACCAAATCCAAAAACCCTCCGATTTCTTCAACAAAATTGTATTCCTCCAAGCGGATTTGATCTACAACGCCTTCGCCTTTTTAATCTCTCCAGCCTCCACTCTCCTCTCCCTAATCTCAGAGTCATTTCAACACGCAGAGGAGGCAAAATACACCGTTGAGTCCGCCGTCCGAAAATATCCCTCCGCCGTGGCGCATCGGGTGAGAGTGGCGGTTAGAAGGCTGAGCTATGGGGTTGTGGCGGTGGCGTCGATGTGTATGGTGATGGTGTTGCTTCTAGTAGTTGCGGCGGCGGTGAGTGGGTTGGCGATTAGGTTTTGGATTGAAGAGCCGGTGGAGTTGAGGGAGAAATTGAACTTTGATTACACTCTGGGTGGGCCTAGGGCTTTGTTCGGAATGGAAAATGGAAGTGCAATGAAGATGAAGAAGAAGATGAATTTGGGGATTCCGGTAGGGCACAGTTTTTTTGTACGTGTGGTTCTTTTGATGCCTGAATCTCCATTCAATCGGGAGCTTGGGGTTTTTCAGGTAATCCATCACGATTTATTTATTCCTTTTTTTCTCTCTAAAAATTGATTTTAGGTATATTTTTTTGGTACTCAAATTTTGGATTTAGTTTTTATTTGATCGTATAAAGTCCATTGTTTTAATTTGATGTTTAAATTTCAAGGTTTTTTATTTTTAATTTTAATTTTTCATTAAATACTACCTTACAATCACTTTCCAAGACAATTTTTTTAATTAACTAAAAATAATTGTTAGTGAAATTTTAATTTAATTTTAAAAGTGAAAAAATAGTGAAAATTAATTTTACTTGTTTTTATGATGTTTTAATTTATTAACCTAAATTAATAATAAAGATAGAAGCAAAACTCAAATGTGAAAGCATAAAGTTATAACTTTAAATATTGGAAGTTAAATATGAAAAAGAAAGTTCAAAATTTCATTGCGCTTGGGGAATATCAAACTCACCGTTTTGGGTCGTCAGTTGAGTGCAGAGTTGATATCAACAAATGGGAACATAATAGCCCGTTCAAGCCAACCATGCATGCTCCGGTTCAGAAGCACACCGGTCCGGTTCGCCCAAACTTTTCTCACTAGCCTTCCTCTACTCCTCGGAATCTCAACCGAAACCCAAAAGCTGACTTTCCCCATATTAAACCACAAGGAAGAAAATCACCAACGAAGCGCAGCCATCCAGGTTACCATCAGCCCTCGCATGGGAACATCGGCCCTCCCCGAGCTTTACGAAGCTCATATTCTAATAAACTCGAAACTACCGAAGATGAAAGAGTTGTTGCGTCGCTGGCGGTGGACTTGCTTCCTATGGACATCTCTCTATTTGTACCTGTTGTTTCTAGTGATCTTTATGTTCTTTTGTAAGCCGGTTGTGTTTCGTGCAATGACGTTGGCGGAGTTGAGTGGGTTCGATAAAGGAGCTCCGACTAGGAAGGAAGCGGAGGAGTCATTCGATGAGATGGCAGAGATAACGGTGGAGTTGTTGAGAAAATGGCAAGAGATGAGGAGGAAGAGAAAGGCTGCCATGTTTCGGTATGAAGAAGTTGGAAGAGGAGGAGATGTTGGCTCGATTCAGACATCTGCATCGAGCATTAGTTGTAGTAGTAGAGAGTATATAGCTGCTGTTTTCGAGGAAGATGTCGAGGACTCCGACTCCGAGTCGGAATCGGTGCTTCTAGAAGGTTCGGAGTATTGGTAATTACAAGATCAAATATTTGTCCCTTGGTTGTGTAACTAAGGGTAATTTCTGTTTGATTTATTGTGTAGTAGCGATCCTTTTCGTCAACCGCTTGTACGATAGATCATTTTGATGGTTAGCGTTTGCATAGTACACATTATTTTTTATTTATTTTTGTTTCTGAATAAAGATAGGAAAAGAAACTTCAGAGCAAGTGATATAATTAGAAAACGACCAACAGGACAAGACATAATTAGAAAATTATTTATGATGGAATGCCAAAAATTCTCATTTGAGGACTTTATGAAAAAAAGAGGTATCCTTAAAATTTGTATCAGATCTTTAGTTTCTTTAATATAGCTTCTTCGAAGGAAACTCCAGTTATATTAAATCCATTTTCGTTTATTGATTTGACCACTTTCAGATAGTTTGATTTGACTTGGATGAGACTCGAAATATCGAGGTCTTATGAAACTTTTCAGATTATTTTTAGAAAATTCATAAAAATAAATAAAAATTTTATATTTTATGGATTTTTTTTAATGATATAGTAGGGATATCTTTCGTTTCTTTGTTTTGTATGTTCATTTGTTTTTTATGATATAGTAGCAATAGTTATAGACGTTATCGTCTCTGTTTAAATTCATTTTGTCTTCTTTTACGTCAAATGATCACCTTCAATTGATGTGTCCCTTCGATCGTCACTTCCATTTATGGTTTGTTTTCTTACCAGTAATTCATGTATGCTCTCTAAGATGATGTTGTCCCTTTTTGCTACTGAAACATGTTTTCAAATGTTTGTAAAACCCTTTTTTCTCTAACTTTGTAATCTAAAATCATTTTTTCCAAAATAGGGATGGAGGTTGGTGAAATACGCCCATTGTGTCATGCCAATGACAATCTGAATTTAAAATCGCCTAACTTGTTTGAAGGCAAAAACAAGGTACGATTGCAATATTTGATATCCATGTTTGAAATGTTAATGTTAATTATGCGGGAGGTTTTAGTAGCTTAAGTTAAAAAATATATTTAGGAGGTATGTTTAAGAAGTCTGTGTTTGAAGTCCATGTTTAGAACAGTAAAAATTTTAGATTTGTGAAATATTTAATCGCATTTAATCAATTATTTAGATTGGTAAAATTGTCATTTTATTTAATTTTCTTATTGTTTAAATATAACTAAATCTTAAAGTTTTCATGTCTTATATTTTGAAGGTAAAGATAGGAGAATCTTTACCTGTCCCTTTTGTCCATTACATTTTTCATAAATTTCAATATTGTCTTTTGTCTGTGGTTGTGACTTTTCGAACGTGTGTCCGTTTGAAAGATAGTGAGTTGATTTTGCCAATTTTTAGTTTACAAGATAAAGTGCAATAGATGTCAATTAAAACCCTCTATACAAAAACACCTTGTTTACAAAACAACGCAAACCCAAACGAAATCTTTTATTCAAGATATACAAATAAGCACATATCTATAATTTTTTTCTATTTGGAATCCAAGTTTTGGTTATAGGCATTCAACTCTCTCTTCTATCTCACTTCACTACTAAATTGAAGAAATCCAAGAGAAATAATATCAATAGATCACTCTGTGAAAATGAAAGAAATATAGATTGTCAATCTAAACGCTTAAATGATGAACAATAGAAGAAATCTTCTTAGTCTGAGTATTTTTGCATGTGGATAATAAATCTTTGATCGGAGTGATTTCAAACGGTTAGTTTTATTATTATTATTATTATTTTATATTCTATTAATTTTTTTGTTGGTTTTATTTAAATTTATTTATATCCAAAAACTCAGACACGAAACGAAGAAAAATTTTCTCAATTGCATATGTAGATAATGGATCTTCAGAATTGGTGTGAACTTATTTGTTTGTTGTTTGTTTTAGATTTTGGAGGGGTTTGATTTAAAATTTTATTTATATGAAAAAACACGGAACAATGGAAAAAAATTTCATTTGAATTTTAAATGGAGAGTATATAGTGTTGGATCGGTATGACAACCCTAGAGCGGGGTGGATAGGATTTAATTAAACTTTTTCTTAGAGTATGCTCAGTTTGATCTATTAGATATTTTTTAAATTAAATTAACAAAACTCTAATTGATACTAAATAACAATATTGATAAAAAAAAAAAGCATGTGATAATCTATTCAAATATCGATGAAAAATTAGAGAAGAAGACACCGTAATTTTGTCAAACATAAACTACATCCATTTCTCAAAGTGCCTCTTGGGACTTCGATTAAAAAAATCTTTTTTTACTCTTTCCACAAATGAGAGTTAAATCACTACCTTGTTCCTTTTTTGGGTTCAAGAGAAAACCTGATCCTTTTCACAGGTATGATCCAACTGTTACAATGTTTTTTAATCTTTAAATACACACAATAAACTCTCTAAATAGATCGGGTATATAGATTTGAGCTCACACACATTAATCGTCACAATACAATAGAAATTTCTCTCAAGAATAAGATGAAAAGAAAAAAAAATTGAAAGCTTGTAGAGAGAGTAACAATGGTTGGAAAAGATGAAGTATAAAAAGAAAGGGAAGTAGGGCAAAAAGTGGATTTTAATTTGGGTCATTGGATTTGGATTGTTCAAAAAGTTAAATTGAATGATGAATATTTAAACTTAACTAGTTGTTAGACCAAAAATAATAATAATAATAATAATATGTATCTTTTTAAATCATTTATTTTAAAATCTAACAGAAAATAGAAGTCCATCATTTGTTAAAAATTAGTTGTTAGACACAAATTTAAAATAATATTAAATTCATTTTTTTATTTAGCAAAATCAATTTTTTTTTTTCAAAATTAATTTTTTCAATAAAAATAGAAATTCATCAATTGCAAATTTAAAGCCTGTTACTCACCCTATAGTTCCAAGTGGCATTCGTTAATTGGCCCAATTTGATGATTAATTCACCACGTCATCATCTTGGAATTTTTCTGTTACGCTTGTTTTTGCTATATTTTTTTAGAATAAGGGCTAAAAAGCCAACCATCTCTCTTTTTTTTATGATGACAAACCATAGAAGAAAAATAACTTGAAATGCACATAACCATAGCAATACATGTGATTAACAAATAATTTCAATATCAAGTATACATATCACCACAAAGATCATGTTTGAAATTTATTCAAAAGAATTAACTTCTTCCCTTTAATTAATTCTCCCCTTAAATATACATTCAATAGAAACAATAATCCAACACAATCATAATATATTTTTCTTATACTTCTCCCCCTTTGGGATCATCAAAAAGAACAATAAACATATAAGTGCTCCCCCTAAGAATATGACATATACAAAGATTTCAATTCTCCCCCTATCAGTATGTATTATATAATAATATCAAGATATAAAATCAAGATGCATCACAACGAATGATACCAAGCTCAAGCCTATTTTTGCAAAAGCTTTCTTCATTCAAGGGCTTGGTAAAATATCTGCTAATTGATTATTAGAGCTCACAAAATCAAGAGTAATATTTCCATTTTGCACATGCTCTCTAATAAAATGATGTCTAATATTAATATACCAGTCCTAGAAGGATGTATTGGATTTTTGGCCAAATTAATAGCATTAGTATTATCACAAAATATGGGTCCACTATCAAATTTTAATCCAAAATCACAAAGAGTTTGTTTCATCCAAAGAATTTATGCACAACAACTAACAAAAGCAATATATTTCGCTTTAGTAGTAGATAAAGCAACCGAATTTTGCTTTTTACTAAACCAAGATACCAAGGAACTACCAAGAAATTAGCAAGGCCCGCTAGTACTCTTACGATCAAGTAAACTACGGGCAAAATCTGTATCGAAATATCCTACCAAATTAAATTCAACATTTCTAGAATACCACAAACCTACATCAATAGTTCAAAGCAAATATTTAAATATTCTTTCAACGGCATGTAAATGTGATTTCTCAGGACAAGATTGAAATCTAGCACATAGACATACACTAAACATGATATCAGGTCTACTAGCGGTCAAATAAAGTAAAGATCCAATCATACCTCGATAAGTATTTATGTCCATGCATTTACCTTTTTCATTTTTGTCAAGCTTAGTGGTAGTGCTCATAGGAGTTTTTGCTATTTTACTTTCATAGAATTTGAACCTCTCGAGTAAATCCTTTGTGTATTTTTTTTTGACTTATGAAGATACCATCCTTGAGTTATTTGATTGGAGGCCAAAGAAGAAACTAAGTTCTCCAATCATACTCATCTCAAATTCACTATACATACACTTAGAAAAATCTTCACATAAAGATGGATTAGTAGAACCAAATATAATATAATCCACATATATATGCACTATAAGCATTTCATTATCCTTAACCGTAACAAAAAGAGTAGTATCAATTTTTCTCATTTTAAAGTCATTCTCAAGTAAAAAGTTGCTAAGCCTATCATACCAAACTGTTGGAGCTTATTTTAAGTCATAGAGAGCCTTTTTCAACTTATAAATATGATTAGGCAAATCAAACCTTTCAAAACCCAAAGGTTTTTCTGTTCTCTACAATATAACCATTTAAAAATGCACTCGTCACATCCATTTGGTACAAAATGAAATTCTTATAAGAGGCAAAAGCAAACAACATTCTAATAGCTTCTAATCTAGCAACCGGTGCAAAAGTTTTTTCATAATCTATACCTTCTTCTTCACAATAACCTTGAGCTACAAGTCTAGCTTTATTTCTAATGATATTTCCATTTTCATCCATTTTATTTCTAAATACCAATTTAGTTCTAATTATAGATGCATTAGAAGGCCTAGGGCTTGATTCCCAAACTTTATTCCCTTCAAATTGATTTAATTCTTCTTGCATAGTTAAAATCTAAAACTCATCACATTCGGCTTCTTTAAAGCTTTTAGGTTCAATTTGAGAAACAAAAGAAAGATTACTAAATAAATTAAAAGAAGAACGAGTTTTCACACCTTGTTTGGGATTACCAAGAATCAAATCCTTGGGATGGAATGGAGCATATATCCACTCTTTAGGTATGGATGAATGATCATCTTCCTTCTTTTCATTGATACTCACTTCTTGCATACTTGAGACAATTTCTTTGCCTTTGTCACTAACAAGTAAATCTCAAAAAAAAAAAAAAAAAAAAAAAATGCTAAATCATCACCACAAATAGACTCATTAGAAACATTATTACATAATTCATCAAACACAACATACATAGATTCGTCAATAACTAAAGTTCTCTTACTGAAAACTTTATAAGCTTTACAAGTAGAGGAATATCCTAGGAAAACACCAACATCCATCTTAGAATAAAGTTTTCCAAGGATTTTTTTGTTATTCAAAATAAAACATTTGCAACCAAAAACTTTGAAATACCGAACATTTAGAATTTTTTCATGTCAAAGCTCATAAAGAGTTTTATCTAAAGATGGTCCAACTAAAACTCTATTTAAAACATAGTAAGCAGTATTAAGGACTTCCGCCCAAGAAAATTTAGGTAGACCATACTCATTCAACATTGACTTGGCAAATTCTTGCAAAATACGATTTTTTTTTCTTTCAACCACACCATTTTGTTGATGAGTTTTTGGAGACGAAAAGTTATGAGAAAAGCCATTTCTTCACAAAAAGCTTTAAAAACATCATATCAAATTCTACTCCATGATCACTCCTAATTTTAGAAATAAAAAATCCTTTTTCTTTTTGAACTCTTTTACCAAAACTAATAAAACATTTCAAAACATCATCCTTATGTTGTATCATCAAAACCCAATTAAATCTAGAAAAATCATCAACTATCAGAAATGGATAATGATTTGCTCTATAGCTAGCAATTCTAGAAGGGCCAAATAAATCCTTGTGTAATAGTTGTAGGGGTCTAGTAGTAGAGATCACATTTTTAGATTTGAAAGAAGACTTAGTTTGCTTTCTCATCTGAAAAGCATTACAAACTTTATCTCTTCAAATTTAAATGTAGAAGACCTTTAAACAAAAAAAATTTGAAAATATTTGAAATTAAGTGCATGTTAGCATGTCCTAGTCTTATATGCCATAACCAAGAATCATCTTGCAACACGAAAAGACATTTATCAATAACAGGACAATCATTCAAATCAAGGGTATATACATTCTCATTTAATCCCGTTGAAATACCAAGGGGACCTCATAAACCTATAGCTTGATGCTCCAATGATACGTGAATAATTAATTAAACTCTTTAATTAAATTATTCACCATCTATTAACTGTCGAGCACTCCATTAAAAACTAACAACTGCACTCTTCGCACTACAGATATATTTCTGTGCCTATTGGATATAACTAATCAACAGTACGATAACCCTTCACAACTTGCTCGTAAGTGCAGTTGGGCCAGAATTACCATTTTGCTCTTATAGTTACATCTAACTCCTTATGTACCACTGATCCCCTAATGAATAATAAATCATAGTCCAATTATGATCAAACCCCTCTCGGGCCAGGAGAGGGTGTGGCGTCACATTGTTCAAGCCCCAGATCAACCTTTAAGGGAGTAATTTATCTACTTGTTCCGACATTGGGGAAGGAGTGAATTCCTTTTTATGTAGCTATGTTCCTAGCTCCCCAATCAGACAAATCCCTAAAATGGTAGGCTTGTTGAGTCGGTGATCTAGTCACTCTCACCCATACATATCAAAGGACCGCTCTTAGGCAAGAGTTCATAACTCACTTAAGATTCAGGTCATGTTACCTATGGTCATCTTGGTGAAATGTCTCTATTATGAATGACATTATATAATGAGACTAAACATTCCATGGTCCGGTCTTATACAAACTCCTTTGTATAGAATATCTCCGTTGATATGTCTCCACATGAAGGATTAGGATGAGATCATTTATAGCACTTTACAACAATTGTAACACTTATAAAGCGAGCCATGCTCGTTGTGTCACCAGGATAAGGTATCCAGCCTTATCCATCTACTACAAACTATTTAGGTTATCACTTAAACATGATCCCCCCTTATGTCTCTACATACATGTTTAAGCTACAAGATAACCCTGGATGTTAGTTTATTGGTTTGTGTTTAATGCAACTAATTTTGAAATAAAATATCACATATTTTATTACATAAATAAAATGTTTATTCAATACAATTACAAACTATAGGATCCTACAAGATTTAGGGCACCAACAGCTTAACTAAGGTACCTGGAGTATCTTGGCCAGTGTGATTGACACCAGAGAAGCTAAGGTATCCTTGACTTCAGAGCTAATGGTAAGAGATTACCTAGATGATTTCCAGAGGATCTCTCAGGGTTGCCACCACATAGAGAGAGAGAATTCGCTATCGAGTTGGAGCCAAAGGCAACTCCTATCATGAAAGCTCCATATAGAATGGCCCCAGTAGATTTGAAGGAGTTAAAGATTCTGTTGCAAGAGTTACTAGATAAGGGTTTCATACACCCTAGTATGTCATCTTGGAGTGCACCAGTATTATTTTTTAAAAAGAAAGATGTATCGTTGCGCCTCTACATTGACTATAGGGATTTGAATAAAGTGACTATAAAAAATAAGTACCCACTTCCCATTGCGATTGTAATATCATTTGGTTTGCCTAATGCTCCTGCAGTATTTATAGATCTGTTGAATAGGGTGTTCAAGGAATTCTTTGATACTTTTGTGATAGTTTTTATAGATGATATCTTGGTTTACTAGTTTTTATAAATTATATCTTGGTTTACTCTAAGACATAGGTAGAACATGAGGAGAATTTACGAAAAGTTTTGGAGACTCTAAGGGCAAATAAGTTATATGTCAAGTTTTCTAAAGGTGAGTTTTTGTTGAGGCAAGTGCCCTTTTTAGGACTTGTAATGTCAAAGGAAGGAGTATTCGTTGACCCTACAAAGATTGAGATAGTTACGAGTTGGCCTTATGCAACCACAATCAGTGAGGTGCACAGTTTCTTAGGGTTAACAGGTTATCGTCAGTTTGTGAAGGATTTTTCTCGCATAGCTACTCATTTGACTCAAGTTGACCAAAAAAGAAGCTTCCTTGTTTGGAGTAAGGCTTGTGAAGATAGTTTTCAGGATCTCAAGTAGAAGTTAGTTTTTGCCCCAGTTCTTATAATACCAGATGGATCAAGAAGTTTTGTTATTTTTAGTGATGCTTCTAAGAAAGGTTTAGGGTGCGTGTTGATGCAGCAGGACAAAGTGGTTGCTTATGCCTCTTGTCAGTAGAAGAACCATGGATGGAACTATCCTACACATAATTTAGAGCTTGTAGCAATGGTGTTTGGCTTAAAGATTTGGAGACGATATTTATATGGAGAAAAGATACAGACTTTCACAAACCATAAGAGCTTGAAATACCCTATTATCGTTTTCCAGTAGGATTGGATTCGCCATGATGTTGTTCTCGTTTGGTGCTCCGTTTCTAGCCTGCTCCGCCATATCTTCTTTATCTGGCTGTTGTTGTTGGCGGTTGTCTCTTAGTCTCCATCTGAACGTCTTCTCAATCTCCGAGTTGTAATTCGTCAAAGATTAAGAGTCAGCAAAGAAATCAGAAAAATTACCATTAGCAGACTGATTTGCCCAAATCCCCGCTAACGGTGCCAAAAACTTGATGCGTTATTTTATGAGGTGGAATTATGGATGAAATGTGGTGATGAGAATGCATTGAGCAATCAAGTTTTCTCAGTGGAATCTAAGTATAAACCCCACTGAGTTTCCTGGTAAGTCCAGGGTCGAACTTAAGGACTTGGGAAAACAATATGCGGTGGTAATTTCTCAGAAGACTTTGTGGTAACTGGTAACTCAAATAGTTGTTTGGTGTTGTTGCGGTGATAAAAATAAACAAATACGATGGAGTTTCGAAAAGAGTTGATAAAACGGGAGATGCGATGAGTATGCGGTGAACAGGTTGAGAAGGGTTAGGCTAACACTTCCTAGGATGCGTTCATGTTATGCGACCATGCAACACACATACAATAGTAAACCATCTCTCGATGCGAATGCTACGACTTCTAATGCTAGAACGCATGTGATATTTGCGATGAGTCTATAGGACCTACACATAAGCTTCTATTCTTATCCATACGATGACAAAATGACATACACACACAAATAAGGCGACCACATAATATCATAACCTATCTTTAGGGTGCATGCGATGTATGTTGGCAAACATAGCTTATCTCTAAGTCCCTATCTCTTGTTTATGCAGATCTAATTTTGCTCTCTCGAGTCTAGATTCTAACCTAGCTCTCTCAAGTCTTAGGTTCTTTCTTTAGACTCTCTCTCGAGTAGCTTTAAAGGGATGTTGGGCACAGCATAAAACAAGACAATCGCAAACAATGAAGATCCTAGGTCATGTTAGCTTAGTTCTTCTCAACCCATTCGACAAGTTTAGCTACTCATGCATGCTAAGAGAATGTACAGATGTAGAATAAGAACTTTCATTGTATAAATATAAAGTTGAAGTACAAAATAACAATGCAAGAAAAGAATAAAGAACCTAGTAGCAATCTCTTGCTGCCTAGGCTTTTACACTGTCTTTTCTACTCTTGTTCAAAAGATAACTCGCTCTCGCGAGAGTCAGCCCACTCTCTGCTTTCTATGCCTCTAAGTTCTCTCTCGAGTTGCCCTGAGCGATCTTCCAGCGTCTCTACCCTTCTCTCGCTCCGCCTTAAAAATAAAAGAAAACTATGAACACGTCTACAGCTATGAACAAAAACTTGTGGAACTGTTGAACCGAATCCCTTTTCTAAAGGATGCCTTCGGTATTTATAGAGCTTTTGGGTGAAAGGCGGCTTCTCTCTTATGATTGCACATATGGGATGACTTTAATTCTCTGACTGATGTGTCGAATATTTGTCACCGAAAAGTTGAGTGTACTTGTTATCATTAGCGGCTTGTCAACTTAATTCGAATTCGACCGTCATCAGCTTTCTGTCCCATCGTGATTAATTATGCTTTTCACCCAGATACACCCACCAAGTTACGCTGGCTCTATGCGGCAATCCTTCTTAAGCAGATGTTTGCAAGCATAAATCACCACAAAGCCTTGCAGTAATGCTGCGCTCGACCATTGATTTCTTGTGATCACACTTTCCACCCTACGTTAACGCATATTTTGCATAAAAATACCAAAGTTAACTGTTCTTATGCGATGAACACATCGACCGCAATGTTATGAAAACATATTTTATCAACGTACACCTTCATTGTTTAATAACTTAACACTATAATAACGTGTATTTCTGCCCATTATCAGTAAGCATATTCATGCATCATCTTTATATTATAAGCATTATAGTATAAGGGTGTATGGAAGCATGTTTGCTTGGTTCGTTGCTTATTTGTATAAGAGTTGTATAAAAAGTAGAAATGAATGAACAATGCATGGAGCATGACATTTACGCTGTTTGTAAGCATTATGAATGCCTTGTATGTGTTTGCTTTGTATTGTGAATGGTTCTGGTTGTTTCTGTTATAAGCATTATAATAGAAATTAGAACTAAAATCGATAAGAAAGAGTTGCATACGGACTCAGGCAAACTCATGTTTTAAAAGGGTTTTAAAATTGGATTGAGATAGACCTAAGTTCAAGGTTCTAATGGGATTAGCAACCTAGTTTAATCTTTTTAAATCAGTTCAACAGGATTAAATTGATTGTCATAAAAGATTAAAATTGTATTAAATCTATCTATAAGGGACCTTTTGTCTGAGGTGGGTTATGTCTAGGCTGGGGTACTTAAGCTGACGGAAACGGAACACCCCTACCTAGGAACCTACCTAGAAAGGTAAATTAGATAGATTTTCTGCAAGCATGCACCAATTGGTCAAAGACTCCATCAAAGAGTTTAATGGATAATGATCAAAAGTTGTTTCAACTATCCAAGGTAAAAGTTACTCTTGGGCAAACCTAAAAAGTCACAGTTAAAATTCTTAGCCGTGTTTTTTCTAAGAAAACTAAACCCTAGGTTATAAAATACTGCGTGGGAGGAAGAGATGTATCTAATATATCAATGATTCCACTCACGTTTCTCCCTGAATGTTCACGTCGTGAGATTCATGCTTAGCCCCGTGGTGCCCTAGGAGCATCCCCCTTCGGATGGTGTTTGAATGAGTCAATATTAAGGTGGATGAAGAGAGTGTTTATGGTAAACGGGTAAAGGGTGTGTGTCAACATGTCCCACATTCTCTGTCATTGGTTCACACCAGGAGATCATTCTGTACTCTCTCGTGGCGCCTTGGGAGCATCCCCCTTTGGATGGGTTTTGTATAGTTGGTCAATATTAAGGTGAACTTAAGAAATGGATAGGGTCACTTTAGTTTTTGCCTCAATCGGATTTTTTTCCCCTCGGACTGGGCAGAACTCTAGGGCCTAAAATGGCAGGTCACATTTACGAGAAATTATTAAGAAAGTTAATGATTTCTTGACCAAGTCAATGATGGCTAGTCGTTATAGGAGCAAGAGTTGTTCTAGTATTAATGGTTGGTTGAGAGTGTCTCAATTCAGAGGGATAAATTGACCACCCTCTGGCGGCTTTTGTCCTAGACCTTTGAAGCGTCATTGCGAAATTAGATGTCACATGGGGTTCATGTTAGTTTTGCTAAACCGTATTGGATGCTGTATGTTTTTTCAATGGGTATTTTCTTAAAATCTAATGGAGATCAATGTGTTTTTGTTTTCAGTAACATATTTGTTTTTCTGTTTAATGCCTCTAGTTTGACCGATTACATACAATGGAAAGAGTCTTGTAAAACGTATTTCGTGGTAAACGACCTCGAGTTTGTCATGGCTGAGAAGTGTCCTCAAGTCCCAACCCTTGATGCACCGCGAAGTGTTTGTAATGCATATGAGGTGTGGATGAAGGCTAATTCATTGGCCAGACTTCACATATTGGCTAGCATATCTGATGCTTTGGCCAAAAGGGTTGAGAACATGGTCATTGCATGTGAGATCATGGACTCATTGCAAGATTTGTTTGAACGTCAGTACTTACTTTTTGAGCATAAAGGGATGGATGACAAAGACACCAGTAGTATCAGTTCCCAAGTTAAATTCCAGGAAGAGGAAGCAAGTGTTGTCGACCCTATTAAAGTTCACAGAAGAGAAGTGTTCTTTGAAATGGAACTTTGAGCTTATTTGGGTTCTGATACTGATCCCACTACTTTCCAAAAGAGGAGGATGTCTAAAGACAGTAAATGTGATTTATTGGTCTTGGAGATGTGTTTGGTAGGGAATGATGATTCTGCCTGGATCCTTAATTTAGGTGCTACTAATCACGTCAGTTCCTCTTATCAAAGATTTAGTTCCTGGCAAACGTTGCCACAAGGAGAGTTGACTTTTCAAGTCAGAACTGGTGAGGTTGTTTCAACTGTTGTTGTAGGTAGGCTGAAGTTATTTTTGGACAAGAAACATTATCTGTTACTGGATAATATTTTCATAGTTCCTCATATTAAGAGGAACTTAATCTCGGTTTCTTGTCTCATTGAACAAGGTTATACCGTCTTCTTTTCTAAAAGTAAAGTGTTTATTCTCAAAAATGGTATGGAGATTGGTTTTGGTTCAATGGAAAGTAACTTATATGTACTAAGGCCGTTAGTCATGAAAGCCTTGTTTAATTCTAAAATGTTTAGTACAACGACAACAACTAAAAGACCAAAGGTTTCTCCTAAGGAAAACACCCATCTTTGGCAACTAAGGTTAGGTCACATCAACCTCAATATAATTGAGCAATTGGTGAAAAGTGGACTTCTAAAGAGTTTGGAAGAAAACTCCTTGCCGGTGTGTGAATCATGCCTCAAAGGCAAGATGACCAAATGACCTTTTACTGTAAAAGGTTACAGAGCCAAAGAAGCCTTGGAGCTTGTACATTCAGACCTCGGTGGTCCAATGAGTGTTAGGGCTCGAGGTGGGTATGAATATATCATTTCCCAAACGACCTTTTACTGGAAAAGATTACAGAGGCAAGGAAGCCTTGGCGCTTGTACATTCAGACCTCAGTGGTCCGATGAGTGTTAGGGCTCGAGGTGGATATGAATATTTCATCTCTTTCATAGATGATTATTCAAGGTATGGGTTGAAGGAAATTGGACATGAGGACTTCCATGAGCAGCAGAATCATCGTTCTAAATTTCATTTGTATATGAACATTAACAATTACAATCAAGAAACAAAACATACATACCTTTAAAGACTCATCTTCAAACACCCTCGATCTCGAGCGCTTGTGCAATCAGCAAGATAGCAACCCCAAACGCTCGAATACTATGACTGCAACATAACATGATCACAATGACCATGAACATAATGATCTCCAAGATCACGAACATAGTGAACGACCTCCAAAAACCTTGACTATGTCGAGTTGAGTACGACATCACCTCAATGGTTACCTTGGTATTCTCGTGTGAGAATCCAGAAGTGTGGGCTCTGTCTGGACTTGGTTAGAGGACGAGACCGGAAGAAGAACAATCATGTAAACGATTGGGCAAGTGGGAGATGACAAGGTCTATCGTATAGACGATGCCCAATCGTTTAACAAATGTTATGCGATCGTTTAGCAAAAGCTCCGTGATCGTTTAGCTAATCGGCTAGCTGAGTGAACTATCGTGTAGAGTCACTCCACGATCGTCTAGTCTCCCTTTACTATCGTTTAGTGATTCTTATTCGCTTGACAACCACCGTGGGTCTTTTCGAGAATGGAATATCTCAATTCAACAACTTACCAAATTTAGGAAAACATTTTTCCTTTTATCTCACGGTTACCATGAAACCACTAATAACCTCCCACTCAATTGGTTATTAGAGAAAAAGAGATAATTATCCAATAATTAATATTATTATAAATATGTATGATAATCAACTTACCATACTATATTTATAACCTATAGTTTTAATATTTCATCTTATGAAACATATAAATCATAGCACTTTTTCTATTTCATGATACTTAATGTAAATCTCATTTACATTAATCCTCCACTTGATGTATCTCACACATCACACCGATCATATCATGTATAATCGAATTACCTCTTGTCAATTTCAACATTTCAAATCAACACAAAGAACTGATTCTCAACTTGAATCCATTGAGATACCAAGGGGACCTTATTGACCTGTAGTTCAAAGCTCCAACGGTACGTGAATAACTGACTAAACTCTTTAGTCACGGGATCCACCATCTGTTAACTGTCAGGCACTCCACTAAAGACCGACAGCTGAACTCTCCTTATCACAGATATATTATGTGTCCATATCAACCAATCAACAATGCGATAACCTTCACAGATTGTTCGTAAGTACAGCTGGTCAATAATCGTTATGCCCCTATAGTTACATCTAATTCCTTAAGTACCACCGATCCTTCTAATGAATATAAGTCATAGTTCTACTATGACTGAGTCCTCTCTTCCAAAGAGAAGTTGTGGCCACCATGTTCAAGACCCAAAATCAACCCTTAAGGGAGCAATCTATCTACTTACACCTGTTTCGGGGTATGAGTGAATTCCATCTTGTGTAACTGAGTTCTTAGCTCCCAAATCAGAAAAATCCCCAAAAAGCTAGGCATGTTGAGTTTGCAATCTAGCCACTTTCACCATACTAATCAAAGGACCGTCCTCAAAGGCAAAAGTTCCCAAAACACTCAGGATTGAGGTCATGTCACCTATGGTCGTTTAGGTGAGATGTAAGTCTCTAGTATGAATGGCCTTATATATAGAGATAAATCATCTCGTGGTCTGGTCTTATACAAACTCTCTTTGTATAGGACACTTTCGCTCGCATGTCTCCACATGAATGGTTAGGATCTACCATTTGTAGTAGTTCACAACACTTGTAAACCTCTACAAAGTGGGTCGTATCCGGACTGTCACTAGGATCAGGAATCCTTCCTTAATCCTTATACTATAGACCTATTTAGGTTATCACTTAAGGCATGATCCACTTGTATATCTGATATACATGCTTAAGTTTTCATACGATAACCATGCAGCTTTGTTTATTGCATATGAGTAAATTCCAGATAAAATAATTGTTATTTTATTCATAACAATGTGTACAGATTACAAACTACGAGACTCCAGGAGAATTAGGACACCAATCCCAACACGGGTATCTCTACCTAATGCAACATAAATCTGAATCCCTTGAGAAGTTCAAGGAGTATAAGGCTGAAGTTGAAAACTTGTTAGGTAAGAAGATAAAAACACTATGATCTGATCGTGGTGGAGAGTATATGGATCTCCAATTCCCTAACTATATGATATAACATGGAATTATGTCCTAACTCTCGGCCTCATGTACACCTCAGCAGAATGGTGTATCAGAAAGGAGAAATAGAACCTTGTTAGACATTGTTTGGTCTATGATGAATTATGCTCATCTTCCAGACTCGTTTTGAGGTTTTGCAGTGGAGATTGCTTGCTAATTCTGAATAAGTTCCCTCGAAAAGTGTTTCTGAAACACCTTTTGAGTTGTGGAGAGGTCATAAAGGTAGTTTATGCCACTTAAGGATTTGAAGGTGTCCGACCCACGTGCTTGTGACTAGCTCGAAGAAGTTGGAACCACATTCGAAAGTTTGCCTCTTTGTAGGCTACCCCAGGGAAATGAGGGTTGATAAGTGAGAACAAAGTTTTTGTTTCTAGAAATGCTCTCTTCTTGGAAGAAAACCACATAAGGGATGATAAGCCATGAAGTAAGCTTGTTTTACGTGAGATTTCTAGTGAGCTAAGATTATTGAGGGTTCAACAAGAGTTGTTGAACAGACTGACAAATCAACAAGAGTTGTTGAGGTCGGTACATCTAGTCAACCAGCTCAAGAGTTGAGACTGTCTCGACGTAGTGGGAAGGTTATGAATCCACCGGATTGCTACATGGGTTTGATTGAAGCCCAGAATGTCATTTCTAATGATGGAGTCGAGGATCCATTGTCTTTTAAGCAAGCAATGGAGGATGTTGACAAGGATGAGTGGATTAAGGCCATGAACCAAGAGATAGAGTCTATGTAATTCAATCAAGTCTGGGGGCTTGTGGATCATCCTGATGAGGTAAAACCTATAGGGTGTAAGTGGATCTATAAGCGAAAGCGAGGTGTAGATGGAAAGGTGCAAACCTTTAAGGCTAGACTCGTGGGAAAGGGTTATACCCAGGTTGAGGGAGTGGCCTATGTGGAAACTTTCTCACCTGTTATCATGCTCAAGTCTATTAGGATACTCCTGTCCATAGCCACATTTTATGATTATGAGATATGGAAAATGGATGTCAAGACTACCTTTCTTAATGGTAATCTTGAGAAGACCATCTACATGGCTCAACTAGAGAGGTTCGTTGTTTCAAATCAAGAGCAAAGAGTTTGCAAGCTTAATAGGTCCATTTATGGGCTAAAACATGCGTCTAGATCGTGGAACATTAGATTTGACAATGCGGTCAAATCGATTGGCTTTGATCAGAACGTTGATGAGCCTTGTGTTTACAAAAAGATCATCAACAACTTAGTAGCTTTCCTGGTACTGTATGTGGATGATATCCTACTCATTGGGAATGATGTAGGGTTTCTGACTGACATTAAGAAGTGGCTAGCCGCCCAGTTCCAAATGAAAGATTTGGGTGAGGCACAGTATGTTCTAGGGATCCAAATCATTCTAGATCGTAAGAACAAAAGGTTAGCCTTGTCTCAGGCATCATATATAGATCAAATATTGATCAGGTATGGGATGCAAGATTCCAAGAGGGGTTTGTTACCCTTCAGGCATGGAATCATTTTGTCTAAGGATCAGTGTCCTGGTTGAAGAGATGAGATGGATTCCCTATGCTTCAGCTGTTGGAAGCTTAATGTATGCAATGTTATGTACCAGGCCTGACATTTGCTATGCAGTAGGGATTATTAGTCGTTATCAGTCCAATCTAGGATTTGATCACTGGACAGAGGTCAAGCCGATCTTCAAATATCTTCAGAGAACGAGGGACTACATGTTCATGTATGGAGATAAGGATTTTATCCTTACAGGATACACATACTCTAACTTTCAAACCAATAGAGATTCTCGTAAATCGACATCGGGGTCAGTGTTCACTCTGAATGGAAGGTTTGTAGTATGGCAAAGCATCAAGCAATGATGCATCGCAGACTCTATTATGGAAGCCGAATATGTAGCCGCTTGTGAAGTAGCTAAGGAGGCTGTTTGGCTGAGGAAATTCCTTACAGATTTGGAAGTTTTTATAAATATGGATTTGCCGATCACTCTTTATTGTGATAACAGCGGGGTAGTGGCGAATTCGAAGGAGCCTCAGAGTCATCGTCGAGGCAAGCATATCGAACAGAAATACTACTTGATCAGGGAGATTATGCATCGCGATGATGTGATAGTCACAAAGATTGCATCGGAGCACAATGTTGTTGATCCATTTGCAAAGACTCTCATGGCTAAAGTGTTCGAGGGTCACCTTGAGAGTCTGGGATGGCGGGACATGTGGCATCTCGTCTAGGACAAGTGGGAGATGATACTAGGTATAAAGTATGCCCTAATTTATTGTATATTGTACTTGTAATTTTTCATGTATTGTACATTAATCTCCCGAAGCATTAGAAAAAGTGGGAGATTGTTGTGATTGGAGTCCTAATTCTTCCAGAGTCTCGTAGTTTATAAATTGTACACATTGTTATGAATAAAATAAGAGTTATTTTATTTGGCATTTACTCATATCCAATAAACAAACCTTCATGGTTATTGTATGTAAACATAAGCATGTATATGAGATATACAAGTGGATCATGCCTTAAGTGATAACCTAAAAAAGTCTGTAGTATAAGGATTAAGAAAGGATACCTGATCCTGATGACACTATGGATACGACCCGCTTTTTCGAGATTTACAAGTGTTGTGAACTACTGCAGATGGTAAATCTTGACCATTCATGTGGAGACATGCAAGCGGGGTTGTCCTATACAAAGAGTTTGTATAAGACCGGACCACGAGATGATTCATCTATTTATATAACGTCATTGATACTTGAGACTTACATCTCACCTAAACGACCATAGGTGACATAACCTCAATCCTGAGTGTTTTGGGAACTTCTGCCTTTGAGGGTTGCCAACTCAACATGCCTACCTTTTTGGTGATTTGTCTGATTTAGGAGTTGGGAACTCAGTTACACAAGATGGAATTCACTCCTTCCCCGAAGCAGGGATAAGTAGATAGATTGCTCCCTTAAGGGTTGATTCCGGGTCTTGAACATAGTGGCCACAACTTCTCTTTGGAAGAGACAACTCAGTCATAGTAGGACTATGACTTATGTTCATTAGAGGAATCAGTGGTACTTAAGGAGCTAGATGTAACTACAGAGACATAATGGTTATTGGCTCAGCAGTACTTACGAGCAATATGTGAAGGATTATTGCAGTATTGATTGGTTAATATGGACACAAAATATATCTGTAGTAAGGAGAGTGTAGCTGTCTGTCTTTTGTGCAGTGTTTGGCAGTTAACGGATGTTAGATCTCGTGACTAAAGAGTTTAGTCAATTATTCACGTATCGTTGGAGTTTCAAGCTACAGTTCCATAAGGTCCCCTTGGTAGCTCAATGGATTCAAGTTGAGAATCAGTTCTTGGTGTTGATTTGAAATGTTCAAATTGACAAGAGGAAATTCAATTATATATGATATGATCGGTGTGATGTATGAGATACATCAAGTGGAGGACTAATATAAATGAGATTTACATTAAGTACCATGAAATAGAAAAATAACTATGGTTTATATGTTTCATGAGATGAAATATTAAAACTATAGGTTATAAATATAATATGGTAAGTTGATTATCATATATATTTAAAATAATATTAAATATTGGATAATTATATCTTTTTCTCTAATAACCAATTGAGTGGGAGGTTATTGGTGGTTTCATGGTAACCGTGAGATAAAAGGAAAAATATTTTCCTAAATTTAGAAGATTTGGTAAAGTAGATTTGAGATTTGCTATTCTCAGAAACTCACTCACGAAAGGGCTGTCAAGTGAATAGGATTCACTAAACGATAGCTTAAGAGAGACTAAACGATCATGAAGTGACACTACACGATAGTTCACTCAGCTGGTCATCTTCTAAAGATCGCGGAGCATTTGCTATACGGTCGCAGAGCAGTTGCTAAACGATTAGGCATCATCTATACGATAGACTTCTGTCATATTCCACTTGCTCAATCGTTTACACGATTATTATTCCTCCGGTCTCTTCCTCGAATCAAGTCCACATAGAGCCCACACTTCTGGATTCTCACACTGAGAATACTAAGGTAGCCATTGTGGTGGTGTCTTACTCAATTTGACTGAGTTGAGGTTTTTTAAGCCGTTTGCTGAGTTCGTGGTGTTCGTGTGGTGGTCCCTGTGATCATGTTGTGTTGCAGTCGCTATGTTCGAGCATTCGTGTATTTTAGTTTTGGATATTGAACGAGCGTTTGTGATCAAGGGAGTTTGAAGATGGGTCTTCAAAGGTATGTATAATCTTTCCCTTGATTATCTTGTAAAGCATGTTGTAATTTCATATTGTTGCATGACCAGTTAGTTTCCATTTGTGTACTGTAAATGTTGTTTATCTATTTCGAATGGAATTTGGAACGATTATTTCACTACCCATGGAAATCCTCATGTCCGATTTCCTTCATAACCTTCATCCATCCTCGCGTGCACAGATTGATCGTTGTCGCCACCCTTGGCCGCCATTAGTCACAAGTCTTCCATTTAGGGGTAAGTTCTTTGTTTATTTTGAGGATTTTTTTTAAGATATCTTGGATGCCCATTAAGTTTTGATACGTTTGGTTGACATTTAGTCTGATTAGAGTTTGGTTTGAAGATTGGGTCATTCCAAGTTATTGTCCAACAAGAATTGTGGTCGTTCGGCAAATTGTTGGTGAGTTTCTTTTGCTTTCTATTGATTTGTGAATACCCATTAGTTTGGACGTGATAATTTGGGTTTGCGAACTTGGAATTGGGTTTGAAAGATATATTCTATGATTGTGAGTAGAGCAGACTAATCTTTGAAGTTTCAGAGGGGAGTTGGATCAAGCTACGTGTTGGAGTTGGATCAAGATTTAAAGGTTTAAGTAGATCGATTGCTTGAATAAAAATATTTAGGTTTAGATTTGAGGTAAGTAATCTTACTACTAGAACCGCCTTCTTGTGGGGTAATAAAATTAAGAATAATTATGATGGTTATGAGATTGTATGGATCATGATGCTTGATTAAAGAGGATATATGAACATATGACTGTTCTATTTGTAGTATGTTATAAATATGAGCATGATCTTGTCTTATAAGATATTTTATTAGAATGTATGAGCCTGATTTAGATCTTATTTGACATGTATAAGAATGTGTGAGCTTTATGTTATGTTTTATGTGTGAGACTATGTTTTATGATGCATGATATTTACATTAGTGATAATTGCCCCTGCCCATAGTTATGTACCCCCTAGAGGTTCGTGTCTCCTTTGGGATTAGAGGTTAGTGATCTTTCACCAGAGGTATGTGATCTCCTTCGAGATTTCACTAAAGGTTTGTGCTTTCTTTAAGATTCACTAAAGGTTAGTGTCTCTTTTGGGATTCACTAGAGGATTGTGTCTCTTTCGAGATTCATCATAGGTTAGTGATCTTCTTGGGGGCTACATCAGAGGTTAGTGATCTCCTTCTTGGGGTGTATGCCCTAAAGCCTCATAGTTAT
>NW_028326240.1:1087667-1110986 GCF_027475165.1 Benincasa hispida | reverse complement strand
AGAAATAGGACCTTGTTAGACACGGTTCGCTCGATGATGAGTTATGCTTCCTTACCAAACTCGTTTTGGGTTTCGCAGTGGAGACTACGTTATACATACTCAACTATGTTCCTTTCAAGAGTGTTGCAAGAACACCTTTGCAGTTGTGGACAGGCGTAAAGCTAGTTTACGTCACTTTTGCATTTGGGGTTTCCCTGCACATGTGCTTGAGGCTATTCCCAAGAAGTTTGAACCACAGTCGAGGTTATGCCTCTTTGTAGGCTACCCCAAAGGTACACGAAGGGTTTATTTTTATGATCCGACAGAAAAAGGATGTTTGTTTCAACAAATACTACTTTCCTGGAGGAGGATCATATATGGGAGCACAGTCCACAAAGAAAAGTCATGTTGTGTGAGCTTTCCAATGAAACTACTGAAACTTCAACAAGAGTTGTTGAGGAGCCTATTACATCAGCAAGAGTTATTGACAGGAGTTCATCCAGTAGGTCAATTCCACCTCAAGAGTTGAGGTAACCTCGACGTAGTGGAGGGGTTGCGAACCCATCCGTTTGCTATCTGGGTTTCATAAAAATCCTTGCTATGGTAGCAGATGGTGACGTTGAGGATCCGTTATCTTATAAGAAGGCAATGGAGGATTTTGACTGGGATGAATGGGTCAAGGCCATGGATCTCGATATGGAGTCGATGAACTTTAACTCAGTATGGGATCTTGTAGATCAACCTAATGGGGTAAGACCTATAGGTTGTAAATGGATCTACAAGCGCAAACGGGGTGCTGATGGGAAGGTATAGACCTTCAAGGCTCGACTTGTGGCAAAGGGTTATACCCAGGTAGAGGGAGTCGACTATGAGGAGACTTTCTTGCCTGTTGCCATGTTAAAGTCCATCTGTATCCTCCTGTCCATTGCAGCTTATTATAATTATGAGATTTGGCAAATAGACGTCAAGTCGGCCTTTTTGAATGGCAATCTTAAAGAGACCATTTACATAGTGCTACCGGAGGGATTCATCGCCCAAGGTCAAGAGTAAAAGGTTTGCAAACTAAATCGGTCCATTTATGGACTGAAACAGGGGTCTCGATCTTGGAACATATGGTTTGATACTACGATCAAGTCGTATGGCTTTGACCAAAACGTTGATGAACCTTGTGTCTACAAGAAGATCATCGACGCATTAGTAATTCTCTTAGTATTGTACGTAGACGATATCCTACTCATTGGGAATGATGTAGGTCTACTGACTGCAATTAAGAACTGGCTAGCGACCCAATTCCAAATGAAAGATTTGGGAGAGGCTCAGTTTGTTCTAGGTATACAGATCTTTCGGGATCGTAAGAATAAAGTGCTAGCACTGTCTCAGGCATCGTACATAGACAAGATGTTGCTCAAGTACTCGATGCAGAACTCCAACAGGGGCCTACTGCCGTTCAGGCATGAAGTCACTTTGTCTAAGGACTTGTATCCTAAGATGCCTCAAAAAGTTAAGGAGATGAGACGGGGCCCAAATGCGTCTGTCATTGGCAGTTTGATGTATGCGATGCTCTGTACTCGTCCAGACATCTGCTACGCTGTGGGCATAGTCAGTAGGTATCAGTCTAACCCAGGCCAGGGTCACTGGACCTCAGTGAAGAACATTCTCAAGTATCTTCAAAGAACGTGGGACTACATGCTCGTGTATGGTTCTAAGGATATGATCCTTACCGGATACATGGATTCTGACATTTAAACTGATAAGGACTCTCGCAAGTCCACATCAGGGTCAGTCTTTACTATTAACAGAGGAGCTGTAGTGTGGCGAAGTACTAAGAAGGGGTGCATCACCGACTCCACTATAGAGGCAAAGTACGTAGCGGCTTGTGAAGCTACTAAGGAGGCTGTCTGGCTCAGGAAGTTCTTGACAGAACTAGAAGTTATTCAGATATGTCTAGGCTCATTACCCTCTATTGTGATAATAGTGGGGCAGTGGTGAACTCCAAGGAGCCAAGGAGTCACAGGACGACAAACACATAGAGCGGAAGTATCATCTGATCCGCGAGATAGTGCATCGAGAGTACGTGATCATCACAATGATCGCTTCGAAGCACAATGTTGCTGAACCGTTTACGAAGGCTCTCACCGCTACAGTGTTTGAGGGTCACCTACGAAGCATGGGTCTATAGGATCGCCTGCGGCTAGACTAGGGCAAGTGGGAGATTTTATTGTACTGGGCTTTTATGCCCTAGTTTATTGTTTTGTACTAGTTTTTTGTACACCCCACTTCGCTTTAGGACAAGTGGGAAATTGTTGGGGTTGATGCCCTAAAGTTTCATATCCTGTAGTTTGTAAACAGTTTGTACAAATGCTTGTGTTGTATAATATATTATATTTACTTCACATCTTGTATTTTGCTCAGTTGCTTGTTTTATTTGCTTTACCATAAACCAATAAACATAAAATCCCTGGTTATCTATATGTGACTCAAGCATGTATGTAGTGACATACAAGTATATCATATCTTGAGTGATAACCAAAATGGTCTGTAGTATATGGATATAGGAGGGAAACCTTATCCTGGTAACTCTACGGATGCGACCCGCTTTATGGAATGGTCTCAAGTGTTGTGACTTGTCACAGATGGTCTGATCCTAATCATTCGTGTTGGGGACATGTGGGCGGAGGCATCCTATAAAAAGAATTTGTATAAGACCTGACCATGAAGTGTTAACGTCTCGTTATATAACACCGTTCATGACAGAGACTTCACTTCACTAGGATGACCATATGTAACATGACCTCAATCCTGAGTGAGTTGGGAACTCCTGCCATTGAGGGTGATCCTTTGATTTTTATGGGTGCGAGTGGCTAGGTCGCCGATTCAAACCTAACATTTTGGAGATTCGTCTGATTTGGGAGTTGGGAACTCAGCTACACAAGATGGAATTCACTCCTTCCCCGAGGCAGGGGTAAGTAGATAGATAACTCCCTTAAGGGCTGATTTCAGGGCTTGAACAATGTGGCACCACACACCTTCTCTTGGCCCGAGAGGTGTTCACACATAGTTGGACTATGTTGTATTGTTCATTAGAGGAATCATTGGTACTTAAAGAGTGAGATGTAACTACAGGGGCAAAATGGTAATTTGTCCCAGCTGTACTTACGAGTATCTATGAAGGGTCATCGTACTCATAATTGGTTATATCCGATGGATACAGAAATATATTTGTGGTAAGAAGAGTTCAGCTGTTGGTCTTTAGTGGAATACCTGACATATAATGGATGGTAGATCTCGTGGCTAAAGAGTTTAGTCAGCTATTCACGGACCGTTGGAGCTTCAAGTCACAGGTCCATTAGGTCCCCTGGGTAGCTTGGATAAAGTTGAGAACCAGTGTTTGGGTTAATTTGAAATGTTCAAATTGACAAGAGGAAGTTCGATTATATATGATATAATTGGACTGGATAATTATATATGATATAATTGGTTAAATATATGAGATACATTATTTTGGAGGAAATTAGATATAAATATGATTTATATCAAGAAGAGGAGAAAATACTATAGAAGATATGTGATATCAAACTATAGGTTAAAAATATAATATAATTATATTTATTAATATTTTAGTTGGTTAATGATAATTAACCCAAAAATCACGTTTAGACGTGAGTTAATGGGGCAGCGTCGATTATTGTAACCGATGAAATAAAAATGAAATTGTTTCATTTTGAATTGATCGTTCAATTGCTCGTCCAAAAGAAAAAGAGAGATCATGCTAGTGAATAAAAAACGATCACTTAGCATTTCGAGAGCCTATACGATAGTCACTCTCTGCCTAAACGATCGCACACTAGTTCCTACATGATCGCATAGCTTCCCTAAACGATCGTATTGTGTGTTGAGTTTGCTAAACGATCGTATACCATTTCCTAAACGATCGTTCAGTAAAAACCTACACGATCATGTAGTGTCTCCTAAACGATAAGCATCGTGTTATACGATAGCGCCTTTTTCCCTCTCACTTGCTTATCGCCTTCTACTAAATTCACCAAAGACCACGCTTTGGGTTCTCACGTCGAGAATACCCGGGGCTCTTTTCTGGTGGTGTCGTCCCCGTTGCGGTCGTAAGTTTGCGGTTATGTGTTCTGCTATGTTGATGATTGGGTGGAGGTTTCCGCTGCGGTGAGTTCCGAAGTTTTGAAGAATGTCTTCAACTGGTATGACACTCTCTCCTTTGTTATATCTTGTTCATAGCATGCCGTTAATTAAGATTTGTTTGCATAACTGTGCGTTTGAATGTATATTGTTGTATTTCGGTCACTGTGAGATCGGAGTGATCCGAACGTGCTCATGGAACTCTTCAGTAAGAGATCCTTCATTGTTGAGTATTGCAAAAATATGTGGTCTGATCCGAACGTGCTCATGGAACTCTTCAGAGATCCTAGACTCCTCAATCAAATGGCATAGCAGAGAGAATGAACAAAACACTAGTTGAGAGAATGGGATGCTTGCTTTCAGAATCACAGTTATCACAATCGGTCTGGGGGTGAAGCATTGAATACAGTTGTACATGTTTTGAATCTCACGCCATTTGTTATTTTGGGATCAGAAGTTTCGAACAGAATATGGTCAAATAAGGATATATCTTATGATCACTTGCGTGTCTTTGGTTATAAAGCTTTTATTCATGTTTCTAAAGATGAGAGATCGAAGCTTGATGCAAAGACTAGACCATGTGTATTTCTTGGCTATGGCCAAGATGAGATTGGTTATAGATTATATGATCCCATATAGAAGAAGCTCATAAGAAGTCGAGATGTTGTATTTGTTGAAGACCAAATGATATTGGACATTGAGAAGACAAATAAAACAGAGTCTGAGCACAATGATGATATGATTGATATGAGTTCAGTTTCTTTGACACAGCCTTCTACACAGATAAAAAATGAGGTTCAGGATGATCAGTTTGTTGAAACATATGAGGGTTCTGAACAAGTTGAGGCAGATGATAGTTTTCAAGAACAGTTGTCAGAAACAGAAGTTCCTATAGATGTTTCACTCAGGAGATCTGTTAAAGATTGACGTCCATCAGCAAGATATTCAACTAATTGTTAGGTCTTTCAAGGATGTATATTTTCTATGCTAATTCTCCCAAAATTGTGTTGATTATTTGCTTTAAATGCTAATTTTTTAGGTAAAACGATCCCCGAGGAATTTAGGAGTCATAACAAGAAAATCAGTCCAAAAAGATTAAAAAAATGACCAAGAAAATCAACAAATTGAAGAGAATCGAGTTAACACCAAAATGTCATCGAGTACCATCAAATTCCATTGAGTATTTAGCAGAATACTATAGAGTACAATCGAGTAAGGTTGTTGAGTAATCAAACATCAAGTATAATCAGCCATCGAGTAAATTATCATCGAGTTAAGGCCATATTGACCATCGAGCATTATTTTTCTAGAATTATAATCGAGTAAGGTTGTTGAATTACGGAAAAGGTCATCAAGTGAATGCTACCGAGTAATCGAGCATCGAGTATTGACAATCGGGCATCGAGTATCGAGTATAAAACAAAAAACTTGATGCGTTCATTCTTTTTCTGGATTTTGACACGATTCATCCCCCCAGCGTGCCTCGCGCAACCAAGCGTCAATGATGCGTCTCAACACTATCCCTGCAACTATAAATAGATTTTTGTCATTTCTGCTAAAGAAGGAGGATATCATTTTGAGAGATCATTTTCTTGAAGAGAAACTTCTGGGGAGGAAGCACGATTTTAATGGAGGTTGAAATTTCTCTCTATATCAATTAGTCTCTATGGTAATTTTGTTTCCTACCTAGGTTAGATTTTGATTTCTTTTTTATTTATAATCAATAACTTGTAATTCTCATGAATTTGTGTATGGGTTTATGAAGTAATTCAATCTTGTTTCTATTTCAAGAGTTCTTGCAAATTCTTTTGAGTTTTCTACTTTTCCTTATCATTAACAATATGAATTTGAGCATTCTTGAATTTGATTTTAATTCTTGAAGCATATTGAATGATCTATATCTTGAGCATGTTTAGTCTAGATACTTGGTTTTGTCACATTCACTCATGATTGAATATGTTGCTTTTAAGGTGTTCGATAGAATGTCTAGCCAAGATCTCTAAGAGGCAGTTGTAATTGTGTGTTGAATGGCTGACTAATCTAGGAAACACTAATTACTAGATTTTGAGAAAATCCAGTTAATTGAGTAAGCTATCTTAATAATTAATCAACGCAATTGAATCCTAGAACTTAATGCGCGTATTTTCTCTTCTATATGACTGCTAAGGAACCCTATAGAGGTAGAAGCATGTAGATAGATTAGGATTAGGGCTATCCTATCTTAATCGTTGATTAGGACGCTTTCTTGACTAGGTTATGCTAGTTATCTGCCCTTGTAGAGACTAGTTTAATCTAGATTAAGTAAGTAGTTGCGTGCTTAATCCGACTGTGAATTAAATTTGTAGAATTCAATGATAAGAATTTCAATGAACGTCTAACTTAGATTATAAGCAAGATTGTTATAAACTTGGTTACAACTATCCTTTATCTTTTGATTTTTAGCATGTTTCTTGTCTTAATAAAAAAAACCCCCCGTTTTATAGCTTTCATAGTTAAGTTTGGTTAAAGAAATGATTAAATAACATTTCCCTGTGGATCGACCTCTTACTTCCACTTTAACTACGAATTAGTTAGGTTGTTGTTCGAGCTTTATAAATATTGTTTGTTTCGGGTTAGATAGAACTAATGACACCTATTTAGCTCCAGACACTAATGAATATTTGTTATTGACTGATGGGGGAGAGCCTGAGAGTTATGAAGAGGTCATAGAAGATGAGCGCAAAAGAGAGTGGAATGACGCCATGAAAGATTAGATAAAGCTTTTACATGAAAACCACACTTTTGAGCTTATGAAATTGCCTAAAGAAAAAACTGCACTGAAAAATAAGTGGGTTTATAAAGTGAAATAGGAAGAGCATACCTTAAATCCGCGTTACAAAGCGAGATTAGTTGTCAAAGGGTTCAGTCAGAAGAAAAGTGTCGACTTTGATGAAATTTTTGCTCCAGTTATCAAGATGTCTTCTATACGTGTAGTTCTGGGTTTGGCAGCTAGTCATGACTTAGAGGTTGAGCAGATGGATGTTAACTGCATTTCTTCATAGGGACATAGATAAAGAAATATACATGGAACAACCAGAGGATTTTGAGCATAAAGGCAAAGAGCATCTGCTGTGTAAATTGAAGAAAAGTCTTTATAGGTTGAAACAGGCACTGAGGCAGTGGTATAAGAAGTTTGAATCAGTTATGGGGGAGCAATGTTACAAAAAGACTACTTCTGATCATTGTGTTTTTGTCCAAAAATTTTCTGATGATGATTTTATTGTATTATTACTTTATGTTGATGACATTTTGATTGTTGGCAGGAATGTTTCGAGAATTGAAAAGTTGAATAAACAATTGAGCAAATCCTATGCCATGAAGGATTTGGGGCCAACAAAGAAAATGCTTGGAATTCGAATTGTTCGAGACAGAGCTTCCAAGAAGTTGTATATGTCACAAGAGCAATACTTGGAGAAGGTGCTTTGAGCGTTTCAACATGAGTAAAGCAAAACCGGTCAGTTCTCCTTTATCTAGTCACTTCAAACTGAGTAGAAATAGAGTTCTTCTATAGATAAAGAGAAGGAAGATATGAGCAAGATCAATTATGCTTCAGTAGTTGGAAGCTTGATGTATACCATGGTATGCACTATACCTGATATTGCTCATGTTGTTGCTGTTGTTAGTTGTTTTATGTCCAATCTAGGAAAACAACATTGGGAGGCAGTCAAGTGCATCATGAGATATTTGAGAGGTACTTCCAGTTTGAAGCTCACATTTGGAGGTGGAAAGCCAATTCTTGCTAGGTACACTGATTCAGATATGGTAGGAGATCTAGACAACAAAAAGTCTACTTTCAGTTACTTGATGACATTGTAGGATGTAGTATCTTGGAAGTCAAGGTTGTAGAAGTGTGTTGCACTTTCTACAACTGAAGTAGAGTATATTGCAATAGCAGAGGCTTGTAAATAGAAATTGTGGATGAAGCACTTTATACAGGAGCTTGGCTTCAAGCAACAAAGATAGGTGATATACTACAATAATCAAAGTGTTATTCATCTTGGTAAGAATGCTACATTTCATTCAAGAACAAAACATATAGATGTGAGGTATCACTGGATGAGATGCTTTGAATGATGAATTGTTTGGGCTTGAGAAGATACATATTGATCATAATGGATCCGATATGTTGATGAAGAATCTACCAAGAGAGAAGCTTGAGTTTTGTTGTTCCACCACGAGAATCAAGATACTCCACAAAGTGAAATAGGGGGAGATTTGTTGGGTTATTTCACCTTTAGTGAAAGCACAATAAAGGCCCAAGGCCTTTTAGGTTTTGTTTTAAAATGATTCGGCAACTGTTGGTCAGCATGGGTATGCACGCAAATCGAGAGTTAAGAAAACGGCAGAAAATTGGAGTTTTTTTGCAATTCGACCAGTAACATTCTTCAGCTAATTTGGTGATCAATCTGTGGTCCGATCAAGCTGATTTTTTGACAGCTTGTTCTTGGCATGAGGGTCTTCAATCTGGATGGTGAAGATTTTGTTTGGAGCTACCTACAGCCAGATACCATGGGTAATTAGTTGTCACTTCAAGTGAGACGTTTCTAATTTTATTCTTCTCAATTTGTCACCGTTTTGTTGCAAAGATTGTTATCTTGAGATATTTAATATGTATGTCTCTAGTTGTGACTAGGGAGAACTCATTGTAACCCATTATTGATTATAGTGGAGATTTTGATTTCGGTCCGTAGTTTTTAATTACTCGTGTCCTTACTTGATTATTATTGTTATTGCTAGTTAATTAGTATTTTATTAGATTCACACAGAAGTGGGATAATCGATCAAAAGAATATAGTGTTTATCCCAATATCCTCATCAGTTTACTCAACAAGATCATCTACGCCATTGTTAAATCCAGCTTCTTGTCTGTCCCTTCTAGATCGTCGTCTCCAAAATCAACCACTCGCTTCCCCGACTCGGTCAACCAAAGAGATCCCATTGACCTCGCTATCTCATCTGTGTCCGATAGACCAATCAACACCCACAGCAAGCACAAGATAAATATGATCCAAGCCGATCTCATCAGCCCAATTGTTAGGATGGCCGCTTTTTTTTTAGGTCATAAAATGGATGCTTTCTAAATATTATAAATTATAAATTTATCTAAATAAAATAAGTTGGGAGCAATACTATACATCACAAATCAATTATATCAATATTGATTGGATCACTCAAAGCAGATCATTTTTATTGACTTACGAATAAAGTACTTAATTGTTGGCCAACTTTATTTATTTATTGATAAATATATTTGTTTAACTTAAATTTCATAGTATTTTCACAAGTTTCCATGATACCCGACACTTGTTGATATATTCTTAAATTGAGTTACCGATTTTGAGGTAGACATTGATATTTTCATACTTGTTTACAAATTTACAAAATAAAGTATAATTCTGTAAATAAAATAATAAATTATTTTTTAGTTCAGATTTACAAATTACTGTCAGTTCTTAAGCTTCTAATTTGGAGTCAAACATGGCTCAACTTTGCAATAATTGACATGTGGTATTTTTTTAAGAGGTGTTTGGGCCCAAACATTAAATGAGTGGAATTGACTATTATAACTCACTCCAGATTTGAAGTTCCAATTATGATAGTTAATAATAGGTGGTGATTCCAACCATTATAATCTACAAGTCACTACAATATTACAATTTTAAATCCCTTTTTGTTACCGTGTTTACTATTTTTTACTCATCATATCTTTCCCTCTTCGTTAGATTTATTTCTATTTAGACTGAAATAATGTATATCTAAATTATTATAACATAGACAAAAATAGTTACGTGCCTCAAACACATATTATTGTAAGGGGTAATTGCAAATATAGACATTAGATTCAAAGTATTAGCAGATATAATATAATGTAAAAAAATACAAATATAACCAAATTTAAATAGTTTATCAGTGATAGACATATTATTGGTAGGAGGCTATCAACGATAGAAGTCTATCACAGATAGACTTGGCTATATTTACAATTTTTTTAAAATGATTTTATACACTTGGTTATTATTCCTAAAAATGTTTATAATTACAATTACTCTTATTGTAACATACAAATTATTATGACTTACAAATTATAATAATTATGGATTATAATAACATTATAATGTACAAATTATAATAATTGCATATTATATTAACTAAATCAAGATCCCAAACACTGTAGTAGGGGTGTTAAAAAAACTCGATGACCCGAAAAAACCGATCAACTCAACCCAATCCGTGCGGTTTGGGTTGGGTTATCAACTCATTTGGATTGGGTTGGGTTCAAATAAATTAAAATTTTATGGGTTGAGTTGGTTCATGAGTTCACTTAATATAACTCAAACCAACCCGAACCAACTCGAATTTATTATTAACTTTAAAATATATTCTTTTATTACTTATAATACAATTATTTATACATATATTGATTTTAATTTTATTTAATTTCAATATTTTTTTGAATAATTTGTTCTTCAACAACTCTCTAAAAGTAGTTTCTCTACATTTTAGAAAAAAAAATTTACTATATAAATTAAAATTGAGTTATTAATCTTAACTCAATATATGAAAACAATTAAATTAGATTTCTACATATTTACGTTTTACTTCTTTTTATAACAAAATTTTAAATAAATAACCAATTAACCCGAATCAACCCAACACAAATATTCCATGATTGGGTTGAGTTTATTTTTTAAAAGGGTTATTTGGGTTGAAAAAATTTATAACTCGGTGAAATATAAAAGTCTTTCAATCCAACCCAACTCAACCATGAACACCCCTAAAATGTGGTTAAAATGATTGTAGTACAAAAACAGAAAAAAGAAAAAAGTTTCTTAACTTATATCCGCGTGTCCGAATAAAAAGAAATCTTTAGAAAAGGCACGTGGGACATCGAAAAAGAATATAAAACTCGATATTTCGGATAAAATTATTCACACCCATTGTTTGGGAGATTTCTCTTGGCGTTAACCGCATAATATTTCTGGCTCTGAAGCAGCGGTAGAAAGGATAGGTTTACAAATCCACAACCCGTTGCCGAAAAGAGATTCAGTCTTTTCAGGCTCGCTAGTCCCGGCGGCGCGTGAATCTTACGCGACCTGTGATGGCGGAGTACGGCGAAGGTAGATGGAACAGCAAACGGTCGCTGTTAATCGTGACGGTGAACTTTCTGTTGTTTGTTCTGGTTGCAGTTTCTGCAGACAGAAGCCTGAAGATGCCGGAGATTTCAACGACGGAAGGAACACCGCGAAGCTTTTCCGATGAGCGGCGAGATTTGAAAAATCTTCTCGAAATCGCGAAGACTTTTCTCTGGAAATCGGACGGCTCTGGTTATGAACATGTCTGGCCAGTAAGTAAACTCGATTCTCGCCCCCAAATGTTAATTATTTATTTATTTTAAAAGAGAGTAAATAAAAGAAGTAATAAGTTAAAAAAATCGGACGTCGATTTAAGTTACAAAAATCGACACCATCCGACTGATGAACATTCATTCCAAAAGGCATCGTGCTTTGTTTTCTTACTTAAAATAATTATATGGGATTAAGAGAGATCTACAAGTTATTTCTACTTTCTACAAATCCATCTTAATTTCAAAGTCAACTAATTTGTGGAGATAATAAATGTTTATATTATTAGTAAAAGAATAAAAACAATAATATAAGAGAGAGAAAAAGTTTCTATTAAAAAAACTTTTTTTTAAGAAAAAGCCCAGAACTGGTTTAAAAAGAAAAATTCTTTTAAATTACAATAAAAAAATATTTACAAATGATAACAAAATATCATGGGATAGATTTCACGATAGACTACTATCACAAATAGTACATATAGTAATCTATCGCAAATAGACAATAAAATTTTGTTATATTTGTAAATATTTTGATTCATTTTCTTATATTTGAAAATAACTTTTTAAAAAATGATAAATTATAAAAAATGTTCTTGAACTTTCTATTTTGTGTAAAAAAAATATCTATGATCTTTCAAAAGTTTAAAAAATACTTTTAAACTTTAAAAAATAGTTTAATAGTACACTTACGATTAGTTTTGGATGAAAATTGTTAGTATTTTGTTTAAAAAATATCCTTAAACTTAAAAGAAAAGTTTAAAAAATACTCCTATTATTAATGTATTAAACAAAAATCGTTAGCACCTCATTGCAAAGATACCTCTAATCTTTCAAAAATTGGATTAGTACCTTTAAAGAAAAAAAAATTAAAAAATAGTTTTAATGTTTATTTACACTCATCACCTTCCTATTTCATTTCTTCCCTCTTCTTTACTTCAATCTATGGTTTAACATTTTTCTATTTTCTCAAAAAAAAAAACAAAATAATTAGTCAAAAAGCAACTTACTAATTAAAGTATTTTAGCATAAAAAATAAAAATAAAAAACTTCTTATTTTAGAGGTATTATCCAAATACACATCCTGAAATTTAATATTAAAAATGACTCATAGGACATAAAGTTTGGGTGGCCCATTATTCTGGGCACAATAGTGGGATTCACTGGAGCGGCTTTCGGAAGCATCGGTGGTGTTGGCGGGGGCGGCCTTTTCCTTCCAATGCTTAATCTCATTCTTGGATTCGATGCGAAATCCTCCACCGCCATGTCCAAATGTAAGAAACTCATCAATAATAGTATAATACTTACTAACTTCTAAACTATGTTCGTGTTAAAAAAAAAAATCGATTATTTATTTAAAAGTTAATTAAAAATAGAAAATAAAAGGATCTTGGTGTTATGTGTTTGAATTTATAGGTATGATAATGGGTGCAGCTGTGTCAACTGTTTACTATAACCTTAAACTGAGGCACCCGTTCTTTGATGTGCCAATGATTGATTACGATTTGGTGCTTATAGTCCAGCCCATGCTCTTGCTTGGCATCAGCATTGGAGTTATTTTCAATGTCATTTTTGCCGATTGGATGGTCACAATTCTCCTCATTGTTCTATTCTTACGTAATAATTGAAATGCAATTCTCTAGTTTATTTAGATTTCGTTTGATAATTTTATTTTTAATTTTTAATTTTTTTATATTTATACCTGATTTTTCTAAATTTCATATTCTATATTTCACGTTTCTTAAAAAAAAACATTTGGATTCTTAGTGAAATTTTAAAAACAAAACAAATTTTTAAAACTTGATCTTTTTTTTTTTTGTTTCAAAATTTGGCTTAGATGTTGTTGAGAATCTTATATTAAGAATATCAAATGACCTCACACTCTTTATAAGATAGATGAGTTACTTCTCTCATTATCAATTGTTTTTTAGATTGAACCTTATACTATCAAATAGATATTTTTTGAAAATATTAGTAAAAAGTGGATAGGAAAACAAAGAAAGTTAGAGGTGAAGTAGTGTTTATGAGCTTAATTTTTAAAAACTAAATTGTTACTAAACGGAAACTTATTTATTTGTTTATTTCTTATTTCCAATTTACAAAAAGTATTTTCGAAGTTTATTGTTGTTTCAAAAGTACCTATATTCTTTCAAAAATTATAATATTATTTTGGTCATTCATAAATCCTATAAAACTATCTTTACATTAGTAATCTTTTAGAAATTTTGATGGAAATTGAGACATGAAACAATGTGGTGGTGTCTAGATCTTAATTTTCGTTCTAAGTCACCATTACATTATTTTAGGTCTCAAATTGTATCAAACAACATTCTAATGAATTTTTACTCTAAAGATAATTCTGAAATACTTGTGAAATGTCAATAATGGTATTGCAACTTACAAAAGAATTATGAATATTTTTCTAATAAATGTGAAAGTTTGGAGCATTGTTTTATAATTTTGCCTCTATTTTTCTATTTGGTTTTGTTCTTTGACATCTGAGTCTATTCATTTTTACCCCTTTCTTTGCAAGTCATATCTACCAAGGCATTTATGAGGGGAGTTAAAACTTGGGACAAGGAAACGCTTCTCAAAAGGGTTATGTATCTCTCCCTAAATCTTTTCTTTGTTTTAAATTATTCGGTTTCTCTCTTCTACTAACTGTTTTGAATTGGATCGGATCGGATCGGGTCGATTTTGATTTAGGAGACTGGTGAGTTTGATTAAATGTTTTGTTCTTTATAAGAAAATTTTAATGTGTAGTATAGTTTCATCTCAACTAATTATATTATGTTATTTTCCTTTTTTCTTTATCTTGATCTATTAATCACTGATATTTATTAATAGCAATCAATTGTCCATCTCTATTCTTATTAATCAATTAATTCTAGTTATCGATATGCTCTTTTTTTTAGTTCAACAATATGATTAGTGGGAGATTCGAACCTCAATTTCTTTGTGGATTATATATGTTTTATATTAGTTGAGTTATATTCATGTTAGCAGTTACTTTGATTGATTGTGATTACTAATAAAATATAAATGTGTTTTAATTATGCCAAATTTGCAGTTACCCATTAATTATATGTAGATGTTATAAAATGATGACTTTAATTCGAGTCATTAATCTATAATCAGACTCTCAAAGTCAAGATGGAGAGAGGGAGTACAGAACTATTCCTGATGGATCACAACAGGAGACAGAGAAAGCACGATCAAAAGTAAAGACACACATGAGATCATATAATTACAGAAATACTTGCTTCCTAAGTTGGACTCATCTTTTTGTTACTCACTTCAATCATATAACAAAATATATTTAAAAAAATATCTTGAAAAAAGTGTAAGAAAAATGATTGAATAATTGGTTGGATGATAAAAATAAAAAATAAATGCAGCTCATGATGCATTAAGTTCTTTTTCTTTTCTTTTCTTTTTTTATCTTTTTATTTTCTTCATTTTCTTTAGCTTTTCCTTCTTTCCTTTCTTTTATTTTTTTTCCTTCCTTTGATTTTTACTTCTTTCCTTTCTTTTCTTTCTTTTTTTCTTTTTTTTTTCTTTCTCCGATTTTTAGTTCCAGTTTTTGCTTCTTCTCTTTCTTTCTTTTTATTTTATTTTCTTTCATTTATACGATTCTACTTTTTTCCTTTCCTTTTTATTTTTTTTTATTTCGATTTTTGTTTCTTCCCGTTCTTTTTATAAAAATTATAAGGCTGGATTTCATACCCAAGATTTGAAAGTACCAAATTCATAAGTGACTTAACACCAACAAGCCGATCATCAAATTTGATCATTATAACAAAATATTAAATATAATAGACAATGAAAGTCTATCAGTGATAATCACTAATATTTTCTATCATTGATAGCTTAATTTTTAATGTTTTTTTCCGTTAATAACTACTTATAGAAGTCTATCATTAATAGCCAATTTAATGAATTTAATTAATAAAGTTGGATCTCAAACTAAAGTGTAAGTGGAATGCCTAGAAGTTATCACCAATAGCATGTTTATTAGTGATAGAAGCTATCAACGATGACATGTTATTTGATGGTAAAAAAAACGACAGAAGTTATCTCTAATAGCATATTATCAATGATAGAAACTATCATCGATAACTACGATATAAGTGATATCTGTGATAAAACTTAGGTGATATCCATATATAATATCAATGATACAAAAGTCAATTCCATTCAATGAAAGTCTATCATTGATAGCCACTACTAAAGCTATCAATGATAGCCACTTATAGAAGTTATCTATGATAGTCATAGCTATAAGTGATATCCGTATATTAGTGATATGACTTAGGTATATATCAATAAAATAAATGATATTAATGATATTGGTGATATGACCTAGGTAAATATTAGAGATAGTCACTTATAGACCCTATTATTGATAGATTTCTACCTTATAATTTTAAATGTTAATCTTTGAAAGATGATAATTTCCTTTCAAAAGTTGATAATTACTTAAAAGTCTATCATTGATATCTGCTGATATAGGTGTTAATATTTCAAGTTTGATTCCAATTTATCAAGTGTATCAATGATAGCCATTGAAAACTGATAGCAAATTAAGATGTGATATTGCAAGTGTTACTATTTTAAGGTTGTATTAATATTTCTTAAATTGAAAACTATTACTGATAGTAACTAATAGTAGCTATCAATGTGCTATTATTGATAGTTACTATCAATGATAGTTTTCAATTTGAGAAAAATGGAAGAAAAAGCGCAAAATGGTGGGTTGCATATGAGCTTTTTGGTCATTTACCTATATAGCTATCACTGATAGCTGCTATAAGTGATATCTAGTGCTAATTTTGTACTATATCTCTAATATGTTTATCTTTATTTTACATTTTTTTATTATTTTGGATCTAATTGTTATGTGTGCAATCAGCCGTATAAAGTATTCATGTATTTATCTCATTGAATTTCAGATCTCAATTGTCAAGAATGTATATTGGAAGGAATTGGGTCTTCTTTTGTTCGTTTGGGTTGCCTTCCTTGTCCTCCAGATCTTCAAGGTTCCTTTCTTCTCTTATTATTTATTTATTTATTTATTGTTTTAATTCTCTCTCGTAAGACGTAGAGTATTTGAGAAACTTTAAAGTCGGCATAATTTGGAAACGAAAATTGGGAAGATTTATGGAAGCCTAAAATTAGTAAATTTTCTCACTAAAATGATGGATGAAAATTGATATGTCAGCTCATGAGTTAAATTGAATGGCCTGTTCAGTATCATTTACAATTTAATTCCAACTATATAGTAGATTTAAGATATTGCTAGCATCATTTACCACATATATTGCATCATCAAATCTTTTTCAGATTAATTGTCACTTGTTACATTAATTTAAGTGAATGATATTCTATATCATATCAGAATTGTCTTTCAACTTTTACATCTTGATTGCATTAAGGAATAATAATTTTTTAGTCCTAGACTTTAGGTCTAGTTTTACATTTGGTCTCTAGGTTCAGAATGTTACAATTTCATTTGGTAACCATTTTGTTTTTTGTTTTTATTTTTGAAAATTAAGAGAACGAAAAAAAAGTAGCTTTCAAAAAGTAGTTTTTAGAATTTGGAATTTGGCTAAGAATTCAACCAATGTACTTAATAAAAATGAAAATCGATGAAATAAATATGGATGAAATAAACTTAAATTTCAAAAACAAAAACCAAGAACCAAATGGTTACTAAACAAGGCCTACACTTTTAGTTTTAAAATTTTGAGTTTGATTTCAATTTAGTTACTAAATTTCAAAATGTTACAATTTTACCTTTGAGATTTGAGTTTTGTTTAAATTTGGTCCCTAGGTTTTAAGATCTACACATTTAACCTTGACTTTCATATTCACTTTCAGTCGTTAATGTTTATTGATTAATTTAAAATAATTATAAAGTGTAATTTTAAATTAAATTTTAATGATGAAAAATAGTGAAATTTAATTAATTATAATTATTTTAAATTTATTAATAAACATTTACATTAAAAAATAGTATTAAGAACAAAAAATAAAACTAAACTCAAAACCATTGAAAAGATTTTAATTAGACTCTTTTTATATTTGCATACTTTGATGGTTTCTATTTAACAGGAGAGGACAGTATCATGTTCGTGGGAATATTGGACATTAAACTTTCTGCAGGTACGTTTAATGGTTCACAAATGGAATTTAAATTTTTGATTAAATTGTTTTTAGTACAAATTAGAAGTAGGAGATTTAGATCACGAACATCATGGTCTTCAACATGCTAAACTTTTGTTGGCAATTAAAAGTAAATTATTGATTTTTAAAAAGGAATAAAATGTATTTGATATAATGTAAGGTATGAAGATGTAATGTAATGCAGATCCCAATATCTGTGGGAGTATATTTGTACGAAGCAACTAGCTTATACAAGGGACGAAAAGTGATCGCGTCTTTAGGTGGACGTGAAACAGAATTTCGAGTTGGGCAACTTGCAATGTATGCCTGTCTTGGCATGTCCGCTGGCGTGGTCGGTGGGTTGCTCGGCGTTGGTGGCGGATCCATCATGGGTCCATTGTTTTTGGAGCTTGGTGTTCCCCCTCAGGTTCTTTTTTTCTTTTGGTCTTTTTTGTTGGTGCCACTTTTTTCTTTCATAACTTCAAATGCAATCTAATATTCCTTTCTAAAATTATGAGTTTTATGGCGTTATTTCAAAGTGAAATTACGAAATAAACCTTTTTGTGTATACGTGCTAATATTAGCGTGAGTCTAGTGTCAATATAGAGATATACAATGCTCCACTACTCACTACTCGTTTCTTGTTCTTGTTCTTAATTCTTGTTATCTGTTATTCGCTACTCGCTCACGCAAATAGCAACCTAGTATGTTTAAAGGAAGGATAACTAGAAAAAAATGACAAAAAAGAAAACAAGAAAAATCAATGAGGAATGATAGCGTGGGTCGAGTATCAACACAGATATATAATGGGTCTACTTTGTAACTTCACTTTGTGATGACGCAAACAAAGAATTATAAAAGTTATGTTTTAAAAAGTTATGTTGAATTTCATTTGGACTTTATCAAATTGGTCATTGATACAAAATTCTCATATTTCTTTCAATTCATTTCCTGAAATTGGTTATTTAAGTTTAAGGATTGTGTTAAATAAATCTATGACTTCTTATACTAATCCTTGTTGATGCTAAATTTTGGCCAAGGGAGAAGCACCTGGCCTCCATATGGAAACAACGGTAAATTTTTATTTTAGGGAAGAACGTGTCTTGCAATATGAAAAGAACTGCATATTAATGTGATGCTTTGCCACATAGGCTCTGATGTCTAAGTCAGAAAGTGAATATGTGTAACAAGTAGAGAATTTGAGCATTAGAATGGACTTACTTCCCTCCTTGATGTTTTTATAGGTGTAGTTGACCTAAAACCCTTCCCTTTAAGGTTTCAAAGTTTCTTTAGGTTTTCTTTTTAACTCCTTGGGCTTAGGCCTACGAGGGGCATGCCGTGTATGGCAATCTGCTAAAGTCGGTCTTGGCCCAGGGCTAAGACTAGGTTGGGCACTTTACTTTCCTTATAATGGTCACTTGGGTAGGGGCATGCATGAGGCATGCCCTATTAGGCATTTGGTGAGGCTTGACCTCGACCAAAGCTAAGGTCGAGCATACTAGCTTGGGCCAAGACCTATTTTGGTTCTAAGTCGTCACCCTTGACCCGAATCATGCTAACTTCTTGACTTTGTTGCTCAAGTTCTCGCCAAATGTCGTTCGTGCCCTTTGGTCCAAAATCATATATAACATTAGCCCCCACTCCCAAGTTTAGGTTCATTGTATGGTTGTCTACACACCGGACCTAGTATACCATTCTTGGGAGTATGACCTTGATCTTCATCACTTCAATAGGCTTATATGCCACATTTTTTATGGCGTACCTACTTTAATACTTTGGTATAGCCATATCGAACTTGACTCCTCCGAGATCATTCTTGGATCACAGACCATATGAATATACAACCTAATCTTTTATGAAGATCCAATTGGGTTCTAGAAGTGCATCCACCACAATTATAAAAGGATACATAAGCATGCAACAGAAGCAAAAAGAATCAATAAGTACTTTAATTACATTTAATTTGAGTTCTAAAAGCATGCTTTCACAAGAGGGTTTGAAATAAACATATCTTTGATGAAATCTTCCAATTCTAAGCTGCTCTTCACTCCAAATCAGCTCCAAATTGACAGTGAACCACCAAGAGGTCTTCTCTACTATTCTCAATCTTGAATTTGAGTGGTGGAACTCGGATTTGAGTGAATTTTGTGAGTGTTTTTGTGGGTTTGAAGAGGAAGAAGAAGCTGAAGCAAAAACTCACTTTCTGCCTTCGAAATTTCAATCCATTAACCTCATCTCAACCAATTTGATGTTCTTTTATTACTCAGCTACATGCAGGAAACATCAGTAATGGAGTTGGCCAACAACTACTTCAATTGGAGAGTAGATTTGTGTGAAGATGCATGGGTTGCACCTCATGCTTCAAGATGAAAGTGGGAAAACCCATTTTCATGTTTTCCCAATTTCCAATTTCTTTCCCTTTTGATTAATTCTACAATTAATCTAATTGTGATTTAATTAATACTCAATTAATCAAATCTAAAATTAAAAATCTAATTTCTTAAATTGAATTTTAAAATTAGAAATTAATTTGATTTTTAATTAATTAAACATATTTAATTGATTAACTAATTTAATATCAAATATCAAATTAATCACACATTTAATTTAAAACATGAATCTAATTCATGTAACTAATATTTAAATCATTTAAATATTATACACTCTCCAATTTTGTTTAATTACAAAAAATTAAATTTTAATTATATCAAATATAATTATGCAAACTCTAATTTGAATTTGAACTAATTCAAACTAAAAAAACCCATTTTCAATTTGAACAATTTCAAAATCAATTTTAACAATTCAAATTGATATCATTCCAAATTCACTCAATTTAATAATTCAAGGTGTTCATGTTTTACGAGCTAGTAGAGGGACCTTATGGACCCACAGATCATGAGCTCCAACGATTGAGATTAATTAGCTAAACTCTTTAGATCGAATTAATCAGTATTCGTTAACTATCGAATCATACCACTATAGCTCGATAGTTGCACTCTCCTCACTATAGGTATATTTCTGTCCACATGATATAGCCATAACTAGTAAGTTAACCCTTCACAATGAAGGAAATCGTGCACAAGGATTTCCATGAGCAGTAGAAAGTCCAAATTACAATCATGTATGAACTTTACAATTACAGCCATAAATAGGAACATATGATTATGTATTCATTACAGAAATTACAGCATGAAAATACAAATGATCAAGAAGAAAATCTACACACATTTGTAAACTCATCACCAAGCTCCTTGATCACGAAAGCTCGAATACAGCAACCTTGAATGCTCATCCAACACGACCGTTACACTGCACGAACACCGCACACTCGAACTCAGCGATCACCTCAATCACGAATACCCCAACAGCACGAACGGCCTCCACAGAACCTCGACGATGTCGAGTTCAGTATGACACCACCAAGAAGGCTACTTTGGTATTCTCGGTGTGAGAATCCAGATGGTAGGCTCTGTGTGGACTTGGTTTGAGGCAGAAGAGGGAGGAAACAACAATCGTGTAAACGATTGAGCAAGTGGGAGAAGGCTGAACCTATCGTATAGGTCGATGCCCAATCGTTTAGCAAAAGCTAAGCGATCGTCTAGCAAAAGCTAAGTGATCGTTTAGCTCATCGCTTAGTTGCATATCTGTCACCTACAAACACTACACGGTCGTTTAGCTCGCTCTAAGTTGTCACTTAGTAAATCCTATTTACTTGATAACTTTCGTAAGATTACGAGAGAGAAAATCTCAAAAACCAATTTTGCAAAACTTACTAAAATTAGGAAAAACAATTTTCCTTTTATCTCACGATTACCATGAAACCACCAGTAACCTCCCACTCAATTGGTTATTAGAGAAAAAGATTTAATTATCCAATAATTAATATTATTATAAATATAAATGTTAACCAATTAATGATACTATATTTATAACCTATAGTTTTAATATTTTATCTCATGAAACATATAAACTATAGCTCTTTTTCTATTCCATGGTACTTAATGTAAATCTCATTTACATTAATCTTCCACTAGATATATCTCATACATCATATCGATCGTATCATATATAATTGAATTACCTCTTGTCAATTTGAACATTTCAAATCAACACTAAGAACTGATCCTTAACTGAATCCATTGAACTACCAAGGGGACCTTATGGACCTGTAGCTCAAAGCTCTAATGGTATATGAATAACTGATTAAACTCTTTAGTCACGGGATCCACCATCTGTTAACTGTCAGACACTCACTAAAGACTGACAGCTGAACTCTCCTTACCACAGATATATTATGTGTCCATCTTAACCAATCAGTAGTGCGACAACCCTTCACAGATAGCTCGTAAGTACAACTCGGCCAATAACCGTTATACCCCTGTAGTTACATCTTACTTCTTAAGTACCACTGATCCCTTTAATGAACATAAGTCATAGTCCTACTATGACTAAGTCCTCTCTTCCAAAGAGAAGTTGTGGCTACTATGTTCAAGCCCTGAAATCAGCCCTTAAGGGAGCAATCTCTCTACTTATCCCTGCTTCGAGAAAGGAGTGAATTTCATTTTGTGGATTGAGTTTCCAGCTCCCAGATCAAACAAGTCCCCAAAAAGGTAGGCATGTTGAGTTGGCAATCTAGCCACTTTCACCCATACTAATCAAAGGACCGCCCTTAAAGGCAGGAGTTTCCAAAACACTCAGGATTGAGGTCGTGTCACCTATGGTCGTTTAGGTGAGATGTAAGTCTCTAGTATCAACGGTGTTATATACAGAGTCTAGTCATTTCATGGTCTGGTCTTATACAAACTCTTTGTATAGGACACCCCCGCTCGCACATCTTCACATGAATGATCAGGATCTATCATCTGTAGTAGTTTACAACACTTGCAAACTTCTACAAAGTGGGCCGTATCCGTAGTATCACCAGGATCCTTATACTACAGACCCATTTAGGTTATCACTTAAGGTATGATCCACTTATATATCACATATACATGCTTAAGTTCACATAAGATAACCAAGGAGTTTTGTTTATTGGATATGAGTAAATGTCATAATGAAATAATATTTATTTTATTCATCAAACAATGTGTATCATTATAAACAACGAGACTCCGGGAGAATTAGGACACCAATCCCAACAATCTCCCACTTGTCCTAATGACTCGTAAGACTAATGTACAATACAATAAAAAAACATATACAATGTACAATAAACTAGGGTATACCCCAGTATGATCTCCCACTTGACTTAGACAAGATGTCGCATGTCCCGCAAACCCAGACTCTCCAAATGACCCTTGAACACTTTAGCCGTGAGGGCCTTTGTAAAGGGATCAGCAACGTTATGCTTCGATGCGATCTTCGTGACTATCACACCACCGCGATGCACAATCTCCTTGATCATATGGTATTTTCGTTCGATGTGCTTACCCTGACGATGACTCCGAGGCTCTTTCGAATTTGCCACAGCCCCGCTGTTATCACAATAAAGAGTGATAGGCAAATCCATATTTGGAACAACTTCCAAATCTGAAAGGAATTTCCTCAGCCAAACAGCCTCCTTAGTTGTTTCACAAGCGCCTACATATTCGGCTTTTATAGTGGAGTCTGTGATGCTACTTGCTTGATGCTTCGCCACACTACAA
>NW_028326240.1:1043088-1087167 GCF_027475165.1 Benincasa hispida | reverse complement strand
ATGGAAATTTCAATTTTTTTAAGCAATTAGGCTCAATTGAAGTTTTTTAAGGTTTATAGACTTGTCTCAATTGCATGAATTATATAGTTTCACATATCAATGTATACTTTCATCTCAAAATTGAATTGATGTAAGTTTTGTTATCTACCATCCAAGGCTTTCATTTCTAAGAAACCAAAATTGAGAAAAAAAAATAATATATATTTATTTTTAACTTCATTCAAACATTTTTCCATTGATTTTCATATCATTTCACCTCAAAATTGAATTGATGTAAGTTTTGTTTTTTTACCATCCAAACTTTCATTTCAAGAAACCAAAATTGAGAAAATATTAATATATATTCATTTTTAACTTTATTCGATTTTTCTATTGAATTTTCATATTATTTCGCCTCAAAATTGGATTCGTGTAAGTTTTATTATTATTATTTTTTCTACCATCCAAATCCTTCATTTCTAAGAAATCAAAATTGCTAAAGTTAACATATATTTATTTTTAATTTCATTCAAACTTTTTTTCTTCACATCATTCCAACTCAAAATTGAATTGATGTAGTTAGGCTTCTTTTACCATCTAAAGCTTTCATTTCCAAGAAAAAAAGACCTAGAAAACTATGATCATAAGTATAGTAATACACAACAAAACTATGGTCAAGGAAATTATTCTTACTCAGATTATATGGTCTTTCAAGATGTGACCATAACAATTTTTAGCCTAACTTTCCACCGAATAGTTATTATCCATTTTATGAAGGAAGATCATCAACCAATGAGATATATCTACCAATAGATGGTTCTATATGTTGGCCATACAAGTCCTATCATTTTTATTTAAGTTACTATCTTCAACATTTTCAATATAGGATAACTTAGGAGCAATACTGTAATTTCTACCAAAATTATCAAGATTCGAATGAGATGCTCCAACGTCATCTTTTGGTATTAGACATGTAGATTTTATAATAAATAATTTACCATTATTTTGTAAGCAAACATTTCATGTCTTTTACTTTTGCAATTAATTTTCAATATTTGATATTATTTTGTAATTATTTTTCCATTTTTTTAAAATTTTCATACTCGCATAGAGACATTTTACACATATATTTATAATATACCTCTAAATATTATCTTACTTCATAGAAATGAAGATTAAAAATGGTTAAATATAGTGTAATTAGGTCACAATCAAATTTTTATTAATTAATTATAACAATTTCCATTAATCTCCATCAAGTTCTATAAAGTTTCTCAAAATTTTTATGGATATCGATATTTTTATCAATATTTTCGTAAAATTGAGATCTTAATATTTTCATCAACATCAATATTTCGAACCTTGGTGATAGCTTGCATCTCACTTTATCTTTGTTTTTATCACAAATTAGAATCCACTTTGATTATAAAAGTGATTACATCTATAATGGATGATCGGATAAATTGACTTTGACTACATCAATGATTTCATCTTTATTTAGGGCAGTGATACGTGTAGTTAATGATAGAAATTGATTTAGATATTAATATGTTATTATTGTATTTTAAATATTGTATGACTAAAATTAAAATACTAATTCATTGATGTGTCGTCAAAAAGAGCAGGGTTCAGTTGATATCAAAGTATATCTTATCAACATCGACAACTAGTTTTAATATTGATTGAAGCATGTGTTTTCAACATTGATGACTAATTTTAATATTTATTGAAAGTAGAGAGATTGAAATTGGATAACTGAAAATGTAGAAACTAGAATAGTATTTAGACCAATGACAATGATGATAATAAACACCTACTATTAATATAGTTACTTAATTTTTTTTTTTTTTTTTACTAATAATCGGATAATGAGGATGATCTAGTTTGACATAACAAACACAATATGAGAATGAACAAACAAATAAAAATTCAAAATGAGTATGTCAAAGTCAGTTTAGCTCAACAGTAATCGACATGATCTTCTTCTCTAGAAGTCGAAGGTTCAATCTTCCATCTTCATAGTTGTTGTACTAATAAAATCCACTTGAACATTGCTCAACTAGTATAAAGCTTATTATTGATCTTGAGGTTAGAAATTCAATTTTTCATCTCAATCCCACGTATGGTAGAAAAGTAACCAAAAAAAATTGCAATTCTTGTACCTCATATGGGGAGAATTTCGTCTTCCCCCATTTCGACGAAATTTTGAGAATAATTTGAAAAAATTTCAAGTTTTTAGGAATTGTCTACATTAACTCGTTTCAAATTTTTTCAGTTTTATGGTCATGATTACATACAATTATATAGTTTCACACGCTAAATTCATTTTTCCGAGGAAAAATGAAATTTTGTCAATATGTTACTTTTTCTAATTTTAGACTTTTCTCAAATTTTAGCTTTATTTTTAATCCAAAACTTCCATTTCCAAATAAATTGAATCCGGAAAAAAAAAAAAAACAAAAAGATCCTATATTTATTTTTAACTTCATTTAAAACTTTTTCATTCAATTTTCATGTCATTTCATCACAAAATTGAATTGATATGAATTTATTTTCGTTTGCCACCCAAAATTTTCATTTTTACATCATTTCACCTTAAAATATTCATAAACTTTATATTATTTTGTAATTATTTATTTATTTATTTTTTAAATTTATACTCTTGCATCTCGACATTTATATAAATATTTACAATATACATCTAAATATTGTTTTAATAGAAATGATGACTAAAAATAGTTAATTATAATCTAAATAAGCAACAATCAAAGTTTCATTGATTAATTATAACAAATTCCATAAAGTTTTCCAAAATTTCCATCGACATCAATATTTTCATAAAATCATAATCTCAATATTTCCATCAATATTGATATTTTGAGCCTTGATTATAAGTAAGATGATATCCACACAAAAATCCTCCACCACTAGACGTCTTCAACATGTGATTTTGAGAAGATTTAAAGCTCCGACCTCTTGATCAATGCTATACCTAAATTGCAAGCTCAAATTGACACAATTATGTAATTGTTAAACTATATGATCAATGTGTCGCATACCTTAAATCAACAATATTAACAAAAATGATGTGATATATTTATTTTGTGCATGTTTTGGAGTGATTTTGAAAATATTAAAATCATCTTGTTATGTTCTTAATCGCTTCAAAACATGTCTTTAATCACTCAAAATTAATTCAATAATTAATTTTTCATTTTTAAATGTAATTTTTATATCATCAAAATTGGTTTTGAATTATTAAAATCACGTTTAAAGTAATTCTAAAAATGACAAAAGTAATTTTAACTATTTTAAAACCAATCCCATGTTTGGGACTGATTTTAAAAACAGTGATTTTCACAAAATTGATTTTATTAGCAAGTGATTTTTATAAAGTATATTTCAATGTTTGGTTCTACATTTTTAAGAGTGATTTTCGATGGTTTAAGTATTTTAAATTAAATTATTTAATTATAATTAGTTCTGTACAAATGTTATAAATTATGTTAATATAATCGGTTCTTGTACAAGTAATTTAATTAAAAGGATATTTAAATGACTAAATATTTGTTTTTAAGTGTAATTTTAGGTTCTTTAAATTACTAAAAAAACATTACATTTGAGATGGTAAAAATTAGAGAATGATAGACAAATATTATATACAGAGAAATAAGCATTTAAGATAAATAAATAGAGAGGTAGAGAACAAATTTAAAGAGAAATTAAAGAGTGACAAAAACAATAGAGAAAACATTAATATAAATCGTGAGAATTTGAAGATGGAGAAATAAAGTTATAGAGATATTATTAATTTTATATAGGAAAATGATAAAAATTTATGGAGATTAAATAAACATTATAAAATTTGGAAGAGAAACAATTAGGGAGAGGGTAAAAATTAGAGAGAAATAAAGTTAAGAGTGGTAAAAAAAATTACTCACAAATTCACATTTATCTAATAAAAATTACTTGGAAAAGTGAATGATGGATAGGAAATCACTTGAATTAATTTTAGATTTTTCAAAAATCACTTTTTTTTTTTAACATTTTCAAAACATTACAGTCTCTTATGTTTTTCAAAAAGTTGTTTTTATTTAAATATATATGGTAAAAACTCTTTAAAATAAAAATACTCATGTCTGATTACACTTTCTTAAAAATGTTTTTATATGCCAATAAGAACGTAACTCAACTGGCATAGTGTTCATACTATCAACCTCGAGGTGTGGGTTTGATCCCTCACCTCATACTTTAATTACAATATCTTTGCAAAAAAAAAAAATTTATATACAAGTTTATTTGGTTTTCTATGTAATAAAAGTATTTATATTAATGTCAAATTACTACGGTCACTAGTGTAAAAAAAATGATGGTCCTAGAGTTGGGTCATTAGATGTGGTCGTTAAAGTTGGTCACTAGTGTTGGTGGTGGATGTCGGAGTTTGTCATCGATATTGTGCGCTAGTGATGGTCGCATGGTTGTCGAAGATTTCACTGGAGTATGTGTTTTGACAATGGTCATCGACGGTAGCTGATAGAGGGTAGTGGTAGCTAGCTACGCAACCATGGCGAGACTATGAAAATGATGTAGATGACTAACGAGAGCATTATGATAATTTTATATATAATACAAATTCGGGAGAGAATTAACTATTGAATATTTAAACATCATTTTACTAAAAGTTGATTTCGAGTGTTTTTCTCAAACAAAAATATTTGTAGAGTAATACTCAAGTAGGATGCACCATCTTTTTATATTCCACTCTCATCACATACATAAAAAATAAATTAAAATATTAAAAAAAATAATTACTCTTTATGATTTAATTATTTTATAGAATACATAAAGATAGATGTCGCACATATTTTTCTTTTCTAAAATGATTTATTTTCAAACATGTCCTAAAAAACCATCTAAATATAGTTTAACAAATTTAGAGATATACTACCTACCAACAGGTCGAAAATGTGAGTTATGTAACTCACTCATTGTTGAACCAAAAACAATATAATATTGAAAATGTAAACATTTATTAAAAACTTTGTCTAACTCGAAATGGTAGACCTTGAGAGCTTAAATTTCAAACGAACGACATTAAAAATTCCATTTTTTAAAACAGATTTGATTTCATAGTTGTTCTATAACCTAGAGACTGAACAATCGCCGCCTCTTTTCAACAAAATGACGAGTCTGCCGCCGGGTGTGGCGGAGGGCTGGCCTTCCGCCCACAGTCCACTAACTATAAACTGCCCTGTTGTGCAGAAGAAGAGGAAGACGATAAACCAAGTCCACGGAACACTGATGTGCCCGCCGCTGCAGCCCCCATTTGAGCGGCCTTCTGTAGGAGCCCGGTGGCCGACATGGCCGGCGGCGTAGGCGGCACACATGGGCGGCACTCTTGGATTCCCGCTCCGAAAAGTGACGATTTGGTGTCGGTTGACAGGCACAGAGAAAGAGGTTCGAACACCAACGGTTGTGCAATTTCAGCCGCCCGATCGGGCCGTGCCATGGCTCGTAATAAGTCGCAAAATGCGGGCGGCTGTGGCGGCTGTAAGCTCAGTGATGCGGCGGAGGAAGCAAACAAGCTAGCCAATACGGTAGCGTTGCTGCTGCTGCTGCCGGAATTTCCAGTTAGGATAGTTCTGCCTGGTGCCTCTCCTCGCGGCGGCGGAGGACTTTCCGGTGAGGCTGAAATGGATTAGAAAAATGAGTTGAAAACCAAAAGGATCACTGAGTTTTAATGATAGGATTATGAAGCAAAATTAATACATACATACCTTTATTTGTGCCAAATTTAATTTTAAATTTCCAATTTTGTAATGGTTTAAAACATCCAGCCACATTTTGAAAATTAAAAGAAACAAAAATTAAAAACTCATTTTTATTTTTTAAATTTGGTTAAGAATTCAACCTTTAAGAAACATGCAAAATGGTTAACGACCTTGTCTCTAAATTTTAGTTACAGTTCCTATGGAAATAGTGCTACTAAGATTTAATGATAATTTCTTAAACATATAGATCAATTAATTGATTATAGGTCAGGTTTGTTTATAAATTATAAATGCTACATAATCAAAATTGATTATTGAGTTTGATGAGTTTTTCATGAGACTGATTAAGACCCCGTTTAGTAACCATTTTATTATTATTATTATTTTTTAAATCAAGTCTCCTTTCCATCTCTGAATTTCTTCCTCTATACTTAATAAATATATAAATCATTATAAGAAAACCAAATGATTATCAATCGAGACCAAAATTATTATAAATTTGAAAATATATGGAGTAAATTGATATATATTACAATGATTAAATTGTTATAATTTGAAAATATAGACCTCAATCATTACAAATTAGAAGTTATCAATTAAATCATCCATTTTATGAAAATTTGGAGGTTAAAAGTGAAAAGTTGAAGTTATAATTTGATCTTAATATTAAATGCGTTTTGGTCTTTATGTTATATTTTACAAAATGCCTTAGGTGAATCTTAATAGAACGCTCAAGTTTTAAAAGTTTAATTTTTATCCTAAAAACTTCGAAATTTGTTCCTTTTAGAAAAAGTCCCCTTCAACTTTGGAAATGTTCTATAATATATATAAATTTCATCAAAATAAATCATGAAAATTGATATGATAGTTAATATGTCAAAATTTAATATCATTGTTACCTTTTATTTTATGTCAAAATATAGTATTAAAAATATTTATATAAAGATATTTTTACACCTCACTTGTTACATTAATATTGAAATGATGTTATGTATATTCTTCAATTTGTACAAAATAGTCATCACATCAATTTTCATCCTACTTTAACAAAAAATCCTCCAAAATTAGTTTCTAATCAAATTTCAAAGAGACTTATTGGATACGAATTTAAAAACATTTTAAAATGCAATTATAACCTTAAAATATTGAATATTCTAAAATATATATATATATATATATATAAAAGTAAATGTAAGCATTACAAATTTGCACACTAATGTTTTATAATCTTCCATAATTAAAAAAAATTATAACATACCTCAAAATTTGTTCGTACAGAAGATTAAAAAAAAATGTGTGCAAATTTGTAATGCTACATTTACTAAGGAAGCTTTTTTATAAAAAATTGCACAACACATTTTTCTTAAAATTAATGTAAAGTATTCAAGTATTAGATAAATAAGTATATTATGGAGTTACACTTCACTACTTGGCATTTTTTTTTTAACTTCAAAACAAATGTAACTAACTACTAGAGTTTAGAGGCTATAATCCTTTTTTTCTTTTCTCGAAGAAAAATGAAAAATAGACTAGAATTTTATTTTTTTTTCCTTTTTGTTAATTTGAAGAAAGAGTCTAGAGATTTTAAAACATAAAAAAATTTAAATTATTTAGCCTGTTTTCTAACTTTTGATTTTTTGTTTTCAAAAAATTAAATATATATACACTACTTCTACCCTAAATTTCTTAATTTATTATGTGATTTTTAATAATCGATTAAAAAACTAAATCAAATTATGAAAACTAATAAACAAAAGTTTTGAAATTTTATTTATTTTTAAAATTTGATTAAGAATTCCACTATTATATGTGTAAATCATACTAAAAAATTGAAAGAAATAGACTTAATATTAAAAAAAAAAAAAAATAGTTACCGCAGTAAATTTAGATTCATGATTTAAACCTAATTGTATTTACCTTTATTCTCAATGGAGGGGATTGATGATATCGCGTCGGTGGATGGAGGAGGGGCTATTGGGGCGGCACCGGTAGCGGCGGAAAGAGGAGGAGCAGAAGGCGGCGGAGACGAACTACCCGACGGCTGAACTTGAGGATCGGACTCCAAATTAGGATCCTCCGCCGCCACCGGAGACAAACTCCCGGCAGCCTCCTTCGTCAACGCATCACAGAAAGCTCTGTGAGTGATGAAACTATCTCTTCTACAAAAGTACAAAAATAAAAAATCCCAAATCAAATTTTTTTTTAAAAAAAAATAAACCAAAGAAACAAAACCCACAAACTAATTTCGAAATTTGACCTCGAAAACACAGTCTCACAATCGCATTTGTACTCTCTGGTGCCACAAATCTTAGAATGGGCCTTCCAATCGGACTTGACTGCGTATTTTTTAGAGCACTTCTCGCACTTCCACTTCTTCTCGCCGTGCTTCCGACAGAAGTGCTTCTTTATTCCAGTCAGATCGCCGAGAGCTCTCGACGGATGGTGGTGGACGCACGACGGCTCCGGGCAGACATAGACTTTCTTTATCACCTCTTTGCTAGTCCGTTGCCGGAGTTTCCATGGAAGATTATGACCTCGCCGGTGAAGTTGCAGATTTTGATCTCTTTGAAACCCTTTATTGCAAATTTCACACACAAATCGATTTGTAGCCAAAAGGGTCTTCGGAGACAGAGCAATTACCTCTGCATCCGGATCTGTTTCACAAAATCAAGTGAAAAAAAGAGGAAAAAAAATCCAAATTTGAGGAGGAAAGTTGCGATTATTACCTGGCATTCCGGGCAAATTACGCTTTTTTTTCACGGCTGATTTGGGCGGCGGTGGCTGATTGCCAGTGGAGGAGATACTGACTTCAGCAGAAGCGTTGGAAGAATTTTCTAAGTCCGTTGGCATCTTGACTAATCCGAAAATCGATTAGAGTTTTGAAAAGCCTTTTGCCGGCGTCGGGATTTGGTTTTTTTTTTTTTTTTTTGGTAGGTTTTTATCTCTCTTATTATGCCTCATCTACCAGTCAAACCTTCTTTAATTCATACCCATAAACTGAGAGAGCGGCCCCATCAACTCAAAACCTATTAAAATGAAAGAGGGAAAAAGATCAAATCTAATGGGAGAGGCCGGAAGGCGAAAAAGCCACCGGTAACACGGCGGTCGGAAAACCAGTCTCCGGCGAGTAAACTCGAAATAAATTACCAAAGGTTACCATATGGGGTTTTTTAAAACTTAGCTCTATGATCGTATAACTTCAAATACAGAGGAAAAAATAGAGGATTAGAGATGGAAGACGATAAAAAAATATAAAAATAAAAGATAGGTTGTACTAAGAATATGGAGAAAGCTTGATTTGAAGTTCTTTATGTTGACTTTTGATGGAGAAAAAACAAATGAAAGAGAGAAAGAAAGACCATTTTTTTTTCGAATAAAGGGTAATTTAAATGTTGAATTAAAGCTTTTTTCCTCTCTTTTGATGTTGGGTTCAATTTGACTCGCTTTCTAAAAACCATAGTTTTTTAATTCTTGTCGGCCTAATCACAAAGTTGAATTACGAATTTGACTTCGCTGTATATATAACATCTTTATATTCGATTCTGATTATTCACTACTGGATTATTTTTTTACTTTTATCTTCTCTCTCGTTTTGTGATTCATTAGGGTAATTCTCATTTCTTAAAATTTTTTAAAAAAAAAACTTGAAAAATATAAAACTAAAATTTTTTAAAAAAAAAAAACAAGGAAAAATTTTTCAGCGAGTAACGAAAGTGACAATTGAGTACCAACACTCGTACACAATATAATCGATTCTATAATTTAACTTCTTTATGAGACAAATAGAGATTATAAAACTTACGTTATAAAAGTAGGTCATATTCATTTTGGTTTTATAAAATAAGCCATTGGTCGTTCAGTTTTCTCCTTCTTAATCTAATCAATTCTTTTGATTTTAAAATGTGTTAAATAGAGATGAGAGCTGGCTATTAAACTTTATTGTGAATAATTTCTTTCTTGTCTTTTTATTTTCTAACCATTTGACCTCTAAACTTTAACATGTAATAATTTAGTCATTATGCTTCAAAATTTGTAATACTCCAATTTTTACACTAAAAAATATTGTTAAGATTCAATGATATTTTTACCTACTTTAAATAGATATATTAATTAAGGACTAAGTATAATTAAAGACTAAATTGTAACATCATTTGATACTTTATTTTTATGAGATTTGTTGCTTCAATTAAATTGTTACAAAATTTAAGGTATAAGAATCATTTTTTTTCCAAATATCAAAGTACGTTAACTAAATTGTGTTAAATTAAAAATGAGAGTATACAAGAGGGAGGTTATTAAAAATTTAAAAATAAGAAAAAAAATTATTTACACAAAATAATATTATTATTATTTGATAGATATTTATAGAAGACTATCTTTTAACTAATTTTTAAAGTTTAAGATATTTTTTTTAACTTTTAAAAGTTGAAGTGTACTTTTAACCTAAGTAGAAAGTTGATCGACATTTTTTACATTTTAACAAATCTAAATCACAAATATAAATGTACTTGAAACTATTAAACAAATTATTAAAATTTAAAAATGGCAAAATTATAAAGAAAATGTCCTTGGAATTTGGGAAAAATTAAAAAGATATTGTCATTTTAAAAACTATTTAGGAAAATATTGTTGTTTTCAAACTATTTGTAAAAATATTGTTGTTTTTTTTAAATAAGTCGAGGGTTGAAAATTCGACCTACATAGGTCGAATTTTGAACCCTCGACCTTCCCCTTTCGTATTTTTTGTACGTCGAACTTTGAACCTTCGACCTTGCCCTGACATTATTATTGAGTTTGTTTAATTATCATTCCGGAGACAGTCCTTATAATTATTTGATGTGGAGAGAACGAAAGACATTCCTCATAACACTCATAATTATTTGATGTGTTAAAAATAATTTTGTATTGGGAGAGAACGAAAGAGGGAAGAGTAAGAGAGAGAGCGAGATATTGAGAGAGAGCGAGATCTGAGAGAGAGCGAGATTTTGAGAGAGAGCGAGAGTTTCCAGTTTTTTTTTTTCTTTTTAACTTGAGTTTCCAACTTGATATGTTATTCTTTCTAACCCATTCATTGGTGCATATCTGGCACGAAGCTTCTTAACTTGGGAGTTTTCAGTTTTTTTCTTTTTTAATCTAATTTTTTTTTGGAAATTTTATGAAGGGTAGTTTTTTTCATTCAAGTGATTTGATATAGAGAGAACGAAAGACCTTCCTCATAACACTCATAATTATTTAATGTGTTATAAATAATTTTGTATTAGGAGAGAACGAAAGAGGGAATAGTAAGAGAGAGCGAGATTTGAGAGAAAGCGAGATTTTGAGAGAGTGCGAGATCCTGAGAACGAGAGCGAGAGCAAAATTTTTAGCGAGAGCGAGATGTTAGCGAGAGTGAGATATCCGTACAAATTTTCCTTTTTTTTCTTTATTTAATTCCCCATTCCACCTTCTTCTTTCTTTCTTCCTTTTTTTTTTTAAAAAAAATTCCCATTTTATAAAAACCATTTCTAAAAATATTTTATTATTATTTATAATTTTTTTTTTAAAAAAAAAAAAAAGAAGAAGAAAAAAAACTCCATCAAAATCTTAGTACCAAATGTATAAAATGAATCCAAGATCATTATTGTAAAATCTTTTAAACTATTGACCTCACTATTGTGATTAAAATTTCCGTTCTTTATATCAATTAGTCTTATTTATAGACTTGCATGTGAAGGTTTTGAGTGTTGATTTGTTTTATTATGTCCCCAAATTATTATCTAAAATATGTAAATTTGAATATTGAAGTTTTTTTTACCTAACTTTTTAGATTTAGACTATCTGATGTTATTATTTATGTCAGTGACATTTAAAAGCTTCTATATCAAAATAATTACAACTTATAATATATAAAAAGAATAAATTAAAAAAATAATATCTCATAAAAATAAAAAAAAATGTAAATTAAATATCTCATTTATATAAAAATAATTACAAAAATCAATGTGTCCCACAAGGCGGACGTTGTCGATTTCAAACTGGTTGTCGTCGTCGACTTCGAACTTGAGGTTGCTCGGGTTCTTTTTGATATTGCTCTGGTACCTCTACAGGAGCTTCATAATATAAATATTCATTATGCTCTCCACAACCCCGGCCATGTCCATGTACGTATGAAGACGAAGGACTAGCCTCTGAGTCATAATGTCCTGAACTAAATGCTGGCATCATCATCATCATACTAATATAATCAGTTTGACTATGCGTCTACATCATAGGGGGCAACTCTTCCACATTATGTGCAACCTCATCAAACTCATCCTCTTCCTGAACAGGTCCTCTACGTCTAGGAGCTGGTGGAGGAACAATAGGTATATCGTACATATAATGAATTTCCTCCATATAGCTTTGGTTATCACTACATATAGCAAGAACCTGGTTCAGATCATTCGCAACCTCACGGAGTCTACGGTTGTTCGATCTCTGTGAATTATAAAACAATTAGACAATATTTAAAATAAATTTAAATTAAAAATAATTAGATAATATTCATTTACCAGATGACCCACAGCTGCTCCCGGACAAGTGACGTAGCGCCTTGTGATATTATTATACCAATGAATATATTCTGGAGTGACATATGTGTCCAACTATTCAAGAGAAACCTCCACTGCAATAAATCTTGCACAATAGTGCCATCGCACTACCAAATGTACAACTTTTTCGGACCAATCTCTAGTCCTTAGTTCAATATCATGTAGTACGGGTTCAGTATTACAAGGCGATGGGCCATCCTACTGTAAATTGTCTCATCACCCTATCAGGAAGATACCACTCACCAATGTGAAAACATATGAGAGGACTCATCGTCCGCCATATGTTTTGACCATTCGTACAAAAATTAGGCAAAGTATGCATAATAATTTTGTACGGCTCCCAAACAACCTGAAACACAAAATATTATATTAGAGAATATTAAAGACAAATACAATAAAAATGTGTATAAAATAATCAATTAGGTTCAGTGTAATGTACCTGTTCAGGTTGAAGCAAATCAAACATGTATCTATACTGGCTGACTACATGTGTGGCTGTCCTAGTCACACAAAATTTGTCTCTCCACCTAAATTTTTTAAATTGATAATTTAGAATTTATATTAACTAGATCAGTGATATAAAAATTAAATTGAATTAAAACAACATACTGAGAACCGTAGACTCGTCCAACTAACTGAGTGTCATTAACATGTAGCTGTGGAGCCATTGTTGGAAATCGCTTCCAAGCCCATAGTTGCAAAAATATGAGAGACCCAACTATCTCTCAAACCTCAGGTCTTATTGCTTTGCATAGTTGTCTATACAACCATGCCAAGCATGCTCCACCCCACGAATACCGCCCCGCATGATGGAGGTTAGCTAATAGTGGCAGAAACATCAAGTGAACAAAATGACTTGATTTATCTGAAAACAGACTTCCAGCCATCATTTGTAGTATATATGCTCGCGCATATTTTATGATGATTTCCTCGTCTACATCATCTATGAGCTGACGAAATTGTGTTCCTAATCATATTAAACTTAACCTCGATCCTTTAATCTTGTCAGTAGGTGGGGTCGCACCGAGGTCCAGTTGACAAACTTCTAACCAGTCATCGTACATCATTCCGGTGACCGGCTCACCATCAACAGGTAACCCCAACAACACTTCTATGTCTTGTAAAGTGATAGTGCACTCTTCAACTGACATATGGAATGTATGTATCTCGGGCCTCCATCTCTCGACCAAGGCTGTGATCAGATGTCAGTCCAACTAAATAAATACTAATCTAGCAACCCCATAGAATCTAGATGTGCACAGTAGCGGTAGTATTCGAGGGTGGAGCGGGATAGTGCGTTGGAGAATTGCCTCTCGACGCCTGCAAGATATTTCTCCAGTAGTACGATCTCGCCATACAACAGATGATCGATGAATGGACTGGTCGTACAAAACATCGGGATCAATAGGTCTTGGGTTTAAAGCCATGATCTGAAAAAAAATATATTTCTTTCTCAATTAAAAAAATATTTGTTTCTCAATTAGAAGAATAATGTACAACTTAATTAAAAGAAAATGTACAACTTAATTAGAAGAATAATATACAACTTAATTAAAAGAATAATGTACAACTTAATTAAAAGAATAATGTACAACTTAATTAGAAGAATAATGTACAACTTAATTAGAAGAATAATGTACAACTTAATTAGAAGAATAATGTACAACTTAATTAGAAGAATAATGTACAAGACAAGTTAATTAAAAGAATAATGTACAAGTTAATTAAAATAATAATGTACAAGTTAATTAAAATAATAATGTACAATTTAATTAAAAGAATAATGTACAACTTTATAATATAAAAAAAATTGAATATACAATAGGAGAGAGCGAGATTGAGAGCTCGAGATGTTCAGCGAGATTGTAGGAGAGAGCGAGATTGAGAGAGAGATGTTCAGAGAGAGAGCGAGATGTTCAGCGAGATACTCTCAATCTCGCTCTCTCCTTCAATCTCGCTCTCCCCTACAATCTCGCTCTCTTCTACAATCTTTGAGAATGGAAGCTCCAATGGAAGTAATATATAAACCCATATCTGAGAATCAATCTTTCGCCATTTTATTCGATCATTGAATTTATCTCAGCCGTTGCCTACTGAGAGAATTTATCATTATTTTCTCAGAATTTTGGTTATTTTGTTTGTATGTAAATCATGTTAGATGAAAGTCCATTCTCGAGCGTGGTAACTTGCATAACTAAACATTTGTTTTTAGTTTAATTATATAAAAGATGGAAGTTTGAACATTTTACCTTACAGATATGTAACATCTTGAGTTAATTCAAAGTGTACTAATTAATGATAACATAGCATCCATTAATGATAGTTCTTATGGTTAAATTAATTAAAACCTTTTAACAACGTATGTATGAGAAATGTTGAGGATATGGGATGATTGCATAGGATTAATTAGACTAAGTTTATCCTGATTGTGTAAAGAGCATTAGTCATGCCCGCTCTCTCCTTCAATCTCGCTCTATAAATCTCACTCTTTCCTACAATCTCGCTTTCAATCTCACTCTCTCAATCTCGCTCTCTCTTACAATCTGCTTCACCCACTTATCTTCCTTGTCGAGGGTTGAAGTTTCGACTTATGTATGTCAAGACTATACAAAAGTAGCGAGATTCCCTTATAGAGCGAGATCCTCATCACAAAATTAGTGAGATTTCCATGTATGTCGAAACTTAAACCCTCGACAACCCTAATTTACGTATTGTTTCCAAGTTTTTGTTTGTTTATCGAGTTCTCAACGTTCGACCTCTACATTAGTCAAATCCTCAACCCTCGACTTCTAGCCTCGAACTCTCAAAACAACAATATTTCTCTAATAAGTTTTGAAAACAACAATATTAATATTAAAGCTCCTTGGACTTTGAATGTTGTGCCAAAAATAATTATAAACTTTCAAAAGTTTCAAAAATATCTTTAAACTTTAAAAAAATAGTTCGAAAGCAATCGTATTGTCAGTTTTGGATGAAAATTATTAACGTTTTGTTTTAAAAATATCATGAATTTGCAAAAGTTTCAAAAATACTCTTAAACTTAAAAATAAAGAAAATCAAAGATACTCTTACTATTAATATGTGAATAAAATTGTTAATAATTTATTGTAAAAATAATTATAAAATAAAAAGTAAAAAAAAAAAAAAAAAAAAACTACTTCTATTGTCAACATAGTAATCATATAAAATAAATAAATAAAACTACTTCTATTGTTAATAAGAGGGTACTGAATAAGAGAAGGGAGAAATAGAAAAGTAAGAACGGTATTAACTATTAACAGTAAGGTTATTTTTGAAGTGCTTTTAAAAAGTTTGAGAAAAATAGTGACATTTTTCATTCAAAACCATCAGTAGGATATTTTCGAAGTCATTTTAAAAATTAAAAGGTATTTTTTAAAATCTTAAAAGAAGAAAAATATTATTGAGATAATATAAAAAAAATGAGGGGTTTTAATATAATTTAGGCATTTTAAAAACGAACTTGTGAAGATGTTGGAGGTTAGCAATGGGAATACGACACTGAGTTAGGCTAGGTTTGAGGAATTACCGCCTAAGTTGATATTAAATTAAAAAAGAAAAAAGAGGAGAGAGAATTTGTGGTCCCCATACATGGTTGTCGTTGTCGTTTAGGGCCGTGTCGGATTTTTTGGTTTTGGAATTGCCCAAACGGACAGCTCACCGGTTTGGGACTTTGGACCGGCTGCTTGCCTTTTGCTTTTCTTTAATCTTTAAAAAGTCAAACAGCTTTTGTATTCACTTGGGACTTTCGCCTTCCCTACTCTCTTTCATACCATCCCCACACCTTTATTGTTATTTATTTATTTTATTAGAAATTGCCAAAATCACACTTAAAATTTGTTGGTACATTTATATTTTTTAACTTTTGACGTAAAAATTGAGTCACTAAATTTATAAAGAATTATAGTTTAACCAAATTCATATTATTGTTAAAAAAAATAAAAACTTAGATACATCTCAAGCATCACCTGTTTTTGTACATCTCATTGCAACAATCTAACTTAAAATAGTTATAACGTGATTCTCAATTTTATATCATTGTATAAATTCTAACAATGGTATAAATGTGAGGGTTCAATTTAGGTCCAATTTCTGTAACTATTGTAAGTTTAAGTGTCCAATTTTAACACTTGTATAAATTTGACATCTCAATTTTTACAATTGGAAGTTTGAGAGTATAATTGTAACTACCACCTTCCTTCAGAAGTTGCAATTTGCCAATAAAAAATGGTAAAATACACTTCTAAATTTCTAATCGATTCCTACTTGATTGTTGAGATTTGGAAAGCTATACTTTAATCTTGGAAATTTGAAAGACTCTTTATTCATACGAGGTTTCCGGAGAAACTTGTTTCGTGGAGTTGAACTTGAGTTGCTGTTGATATTGAAGTTGATTTGATGCGATGTGGTTCGATCTCTAATACTTGATCCTCTGATTCTCTCTCGGTTGAATGCGTACGTTTGATATATAGAAGCGGGGCGTGTGGATGTTCTTGAGCTTCGAGTCTTGGAAGAATGCTTGTATCTCCAAAGGACTTTAGTCTTCAAGCGTGTTCATAATGCTTGTATCTTTTTCAGCTTTCAGAATGTTTGTGTACTTCAAGCGTGGTCAGCTTCAGGAGTCAAAGAGTCTTCTGGTTATAGAGAATTCCCTATAAGCTCTTTGGAGTATAGAATTGCTGACCCCTCCAAATGAGGAGAGCTTATCTATTTATAGAGTTCACAGGTGGGCTTGGGCTTGGGCTTGGTTAATCCATGGGCCTGGCCTTTGGGCCCAATTAGTTGGACTTGGATTTGGTTGGTCCACGGGGTTGGTCTTTGGGCCCAATTAATCGGATTTAGGCCTGATTTGACATTTGGGTCAAATTCAGCCTATTTTTGGACTTAGTTGGACTTTGACCTAAATAATAATATCAAATTGGGTCCAATTAATCTTATTTGATTCAACGGTCATGATAAAACCACGTGACGTCATGGAAATTTGTCTTTAACTTCAATTCAGGACATATGTCAACTCCTAATTGAGCCCAAATTTAATGATTTGGAATTTCATCATTAATTTAGTAAATGACGTGGCAACTTGTGATTGGTCTAAAATTTCTAATTAATGCCCCTTTCAAGATTTATGCACATACATGAGTGGATGAATCTCAAAAAATATAAAGTCGGAATCAAAATCCAAATATATTTATTCTTGAATTTGTCCTCAATTGAAGTGTCAATCAAACTATGAATTTAGTACATAAGTTTAACTTGAATTTGGGATAAAATTTGGAATATCGCCAAATTTACGAAAAATTTTGAGCTATGTCCCAATTTAATTTGATTTGGATTTAAGATAAAATTTGGGATATATCCAAATTTGAATAAAATATGATTTTTTTTTCTTATCCGCTCAATAGGATACTTGAATTTGGAATATGACCAAATTTTAATTTGGGATGAATTTAGATCTTTCCCACAACTTGATTTAGAACCTAAATTTAGATTAATTTGATATAAAATTTAGAAGATGCCCAATTTTTAATTTGAGATTTTATCCTTAATAATTTGGTTTGAGGATAAAAGTCTGATGATTTGGATTTGGGATAAAATTTGGAATATGCCCAAATTTTAATTTGACTTAATAATTTAGGATAAAAGTATGATTTGGTGATTTAGGTGGGATAAAATTTGGAATATGCCTAAATTTTAATTTGAGATTTTATTCTTAATAATTTGACTCGAGCATAAAAGTCTCACAATTTAGATTTGGGATAAAATTTGGAATATGCCCAAATTTTAATTTGAGATGTTATTTGCAATTTAATCTCAATGTTGAACAATTTTGATTTTGAATAAAATTTGGAATATGGTCAAATTTTAATTTATGATTTTATCCACAATTTAAACTTGACTTTGAATAAAATTTAGAATATGTCCAAATCTTAGTTGAAGATAAATTTGAGGACAAAATCTAATAAGATTAAATTAAATAGAAAATTTGTTTAATTTAATTTGAAATTAGGATAGAATCAAATTAGGAAATCTGATAAAAAAATCTAATATTTTAAATCAAATCTTTTATTTGATTTGGATTTCTTAATTTGTTGTGGAACTTAGGGAACCTCTATAAATAGGACCCCAAACCTCTCCATTATCTTCATCCTCTCCTCTTCTTCTAATCTTTCCTTTCTTTCCTTTCTCTCTTTTTCTTTTTCTTCTTTCATTTTTTTTAAAGAAAATTTTGTATTTTTTTCTCTTTTTTTTTTCCTTCTTTTTTTTCTTTACTTGCCTTTTTTTTTTTTTTTTTCGCGTAAGTTTATTAATTTGTTCCCCTTACTCTTTTGTAGGAGCTAAAGCGCAACGTCTTTTGTAGGATGACCTTGGTATGGTCTTTCTATGGTATGGTCTTTCTACTGTATGCTTGTTCATGCTTCCTGATCGTCATGGGAGGGGCCCTGCAAGGCTTACAACTTTCCCATGCTTTCACCCTAGGGAGGATCCCGATAAGGTCTACCTTGTAGCACCGTTCGCATATCCTAAACGTCATGGGAGGGGCCCTGCAAGGCTTACAACTCTCCCATGCTTTCACCCTAGGGAGGATCTTACAACTCTCCCATGCTTTCACCCTAGGGTGGATCCCGATAAGGTCTACCTTGTAGCATTGTTCGCATATCTTGAACGTCATGGGAGGGGCCCTGCAAGGCTTACAACTTTCCCATGCTTTCACTCTAGGGAGGATCCCAATAAGGTCTACCTTGTTATGTTACTCCTTGATCAAAATTTGAAGATACGGGAAATATGCCATTGAGTATTGAGAATGAGACGGATATGCCATCAAACTTTGAAGATGAGAAGAATATGCCATCAAGCTTTTGAGCGGAGTTAGGTTGGCTAGAGTCGATCAGGTTGGCTAGAGTCGATCTTGTGTACAAGGCAGAGCCGGACGGACCAGAGTTGTCCTCGCATATGAGGTAGAGCATGGCAAACCAAACTTGATCTCGCATATGAGATGGAACCACACCCACATTTTTTTAAAGGAAGCGAAGCTACACCAATTTTGGAGAAGGGGTGAAGTTGTACCAACATTTTGGAGAGGAAACGAAATCGCACCATGACTTGGAGATGAAGCGAAGCCACGCTACAACTTTAAAGAAGGCGAACCACGCCAGACTTTGGAGATAAAGCGAAACTGCACCAACATTTTGAAGATGAAGCGAAGTTGCGCCATCAATTTGGAGATGAAGCAAAGCCACGCAATGACTTTGAAGATGAAATGAACCACGCCAGACTTTGGAGATGAAGTGAAGCTGCGTCATGATTTTGTAAACTGACTCATTGAAGATGGAGTCGAGCCATGCGCACCGACCATGAACTTGAAGATGAAGCGGAGCCATGCACACCGATCTTGAGCTTAAAGATGGAGCGGAGCTATGCACATCGACCTTGAACTTGAAGACGGAGCGGAGCTATGCACACCGACCGTGAACTTGAAGATGGAAGTGGAGCCATGCACACCAATCTTAAACTTAAAGATGGAAGCAGAGCCATGCACACCGATCTTGAACTTGAAGATGGAAGTGGGGCCATGCACGTCAATCTTGAACTTGAAGATGGAAGTGGGGTCATGCACGCCAATCTTGAACTTAAAGATGGAGCATCATAGATGGAGCCTCTAAACTTGAAGATGGAGAAGCATCGACGAGACCTTCGCGTTTGAGTTTGACAAAGCATCGACAAATCCTCCGCATTTGAGTTTGATGGAGCATCGGCGAATCCTCTGCACTTGAGCTTGAAGAATCGGTGAATCCTCCGCATTTTAGCTTGAAGCATCCATAAATCCTTCGCACTTGAGTTTGATGAAGCATCGATGAATCTTCACATTGAGCTCGACTTCGCGACTTTGAGTATGAAGATGCCATTGAAAAGCCTCCAGACTTGAGCATGAAGATGAAGCATCGATGAAACCTCTGAACTTGAAGATGGAAGAGCATCCGAGTTTGATTTCGAAGAGGAAGCAAAGTGCATTCCAAGCGTGTGCCTTTTATTTACTATGCTAGTCCTTACGAGGGATGAACTTCTTCAATCCGTTATGTTGCCCCTAATAGGGATTAACATCTTCAATCTGGAGTGTCATTCTTTAATGGGGATGATCAACATCAATCTTGTAGTATCATATTTGTGTGGTTTTCATACCTCTTCTGATGGATTAGACTTAAATTTCTTTAAGTTCCCTTCGTACCTTTAAAGAAAGGGATCAAATCATGACGTAGTTCAAGTTTTTTTTTTTTTTTTTTTTTTTTTTTTTTTTTTTTTTTTTAAAAAAAAAAAAAAAAAAAAAACTGGGATGAACTTGAAGTTTCTTTCACGCTGCCTACCTACCACTTCTTACAATGACAGGATCAAGTCATAATGTAGTCAAGTAGAATGTTTTTTTTTTTGTGTGACTGAACTTAAATTTCTTTAAGTTGCCTACGTTTTTTTTTATGAGTTCCAGTAGAAATAATGATATAAAGCATAATATAACATCACAACACAAGCTTCCCACCCCAAACATAAGGTTGTCGATATCCCCATGATCAAAGAGAAATGAAGAACACAAAATATATTTGAATGAGAATAAGTTTTGTGGAGAGAATTTCGCAATTTAAACTAATGAAAAATACATAATCTTTTTATAAATTAAATTCTTGAAACCTTCCCTCTTTAAAAAAGTCTTTTAACAACGTATAAAAATCAAAAGACAACTAGTCGCCTATTTTTAATGTATATCCCCACAGCAGCTATATTGTTATTTTATAACTGATTGTTATTCTAGTGAAATAGACACATCCCTATCCAAAAATATTGTTATTTTATAACTAACTGCTATTGATAGTATTGACTTATATAGATTTTCTCCCAAATGAGGTTGTATAAAAATACATTACACTATTGGTCATGCAACATCCCAATTTTAAAACCAATCTCAAAGTGGTTTTACAAGTGCAATATGATGAACCAAATGGAAACCAGACGTATGACCAAGCAGTGTGTGGTGTTGTTGTTTGTGTTGTCTTTGGCAATACTTGATGAGACCAAGGCTGCAGAGCTTGCAAAATGGCAAATCCACGTTGTGAATAGGCTAAGCAATGGCCAAATCCTATTTGTTCATTGTAAATCCAAAGATAATGATTTAGGAGAATACAAACTAAATGTTGGAAGTGAATTCAATTGGAGATTTAGAGTAAACTTTTGGAATACGATGTTGTTCTGGTGTTACTTGCAGCAGCCAAATGCAAAACATTCATCGTTCCAAGCCTTTTGGATTGAAAGCACATCAGTTTGGCTCTATAATATGTGCTACGATTCTAACTGCATTTGGATTGCTAAAGATGATGGAATTTATTTGAAAGACAATACTAATCATAAAGATGTTTTGATTCATAAGTGGGAATAACTATGCACCGAAAACACATTGCTCCATTGTTGTAAAGGGTTGGTTTAGATCAATATAATGTTTTAGCTACTATGATTTTTTTTTCCTTTTATGTGTTTATGTGGCCATATCAACAAAATTTAAGTAAATATAACTAAGAAGTAATTGGCATGTAATTTCTTTTTCTGAAATTGAAGGTTTACATACAAAATGAAAATTAGCCACATTTTTTTGTAATATCTTATTTCACTTAATGGAATTTAGTGTTTTATTCATAAAAAATGAAATTAGCCACATTTGTTTTATGAGTGAATAATAATTAAGGAGGTTAAGTTAAGGATATGAAGATTTTAATCAAGTCTTAAATTTACAATCTTGGAAATGTACATTTCATTGTATTAAAATTTAATATTTAAAACCCCGATCTTATTGTTTAAAAATTTTCATCCAAATATTTTGAGACAATAAATTGGAAAATAACTTAAGAAATTGTAAAGGAAATTTTTAAAAAATGAAATTGAAAATGAGGGGGAAAAGAAGACAAACAGTGAAAAAGGAAAACGAAGCCCTCACCCCATCTTTTTTCTCTCTCTTTTTAATGTCCTCGACATTTTCAACACGAGTCCTTACCTTATTCTTTGACCTGACACTCATTTACTTCTAATGGAAGATGCTTAGAAGATCTTGCAACATAGGATTTATTTTTTAGGCAAACACATTTAACTTTGAAATTCCTAAAATTGAGTTATTAAAAAGGAAGGTACACTTTATTGGTAAAGGTTGTGGCGGATCAAGAACGTCATGTTAAGGAGGCATAATTGCATATAAGCTATTTCTTTTCGTTTGAAACATAAATTCATATAAGGTTAAGTTACAAGTTTATAAGGCTAGTTTTATCGTAGGTTATGAGCAACAATGATAGATACTCATAGGCTTCTATGAGCCTCAATCAAAGAAGATTAAAATTTTTCTATTTTGTGTAATTATTTTTCCTTCTTTTTGTATTTTTGGAAAATCCCGTACTTGAAAATAATAAATGATCTACAATTTATGATAAATTACAAATTTACTTTAAAATCTGTTGTATCAAATTAGAGATTTAATTAACCCAATTGAAATACAAGTTAAAAAAAGGTTAAAAAAACCAAGCTTACAACTCTCCTTTTCTTCTTTACCACCCAAATAAAGAATTAAGTTTCAGGCCTTAGGCCAAGAATTCGAAATCTAAACTAAACTCATGATCGCCTTGGTATTCTTTTCCAAGACTTGACAATGTCATTCTTGCATGTCTTAAATTGCTTCTCAGGGTGAAAACTATCCCCACAAACCATTTGAGTATTTGAAGTAAAATCAATGTTTTGGGTGATAATTTGGATGAAATGAAGAGTTCAACACAAGGAGGATGCAATCACAACATAAAAATCCCCCACAGTGCCATTAAAGTTATGTTATTCATTAGTCTCAATAGATATATCCTTCCAAAACATAATTACAATGTTGTAATTGAAAAACTTTATTTTAGTGAATTTTCATACTGTAGTCACATTGCCCTCCAAACGTAAGTTGGACTTTGCTGGAGATGCAAAACAAAATTGTGTTAATGCTCCCTAATTGGAAAAGAAGTGGACTGAGGCTCAAGAAGAAGCATCCTCTTAAAGCCCATGAAGACTCAGTGCTATTTTCAATGTTGTTGATAAAATTATGTTTCATTAATCAATTCATTCATCCTTGCAAAAGAAGCTTGAGATATACTACATTTGACATATGTATTTATGAAAATACAGGTTCTTACAAGGATAAAGTTTACCAACTCATATATGTAGATGATATGTTGCTAGCAGGTAGGTCCAAAGGAGATCTAACCCATGTTAAAAACCTCTTAAAAAGGGAGTTTATTATGAAGGACTTGGGAGAAGCAAGCAAAGTTCTAGGAGTAGAGATTCAGAGGAACAAAGAGGAGTCTATCCTGAGCATCAATCAATCCAATTACTATGAGAAGTTCCTTAAAAGGTTCAACATGAATGATATAAAACCTGTGAGCTTACCTATTGCTCAGCACTTTAAGCTTTCCTCAGCTAACTCTCCTAAAGATTCTGACCAAGAACATCAGAAACAAATGGTTGTCATACCCTATATTCAAGCAGTCAAAAGCCTAATGTATTTAATGATTTCTACCAGACCTGTTCTCTCATATTCAGATAGCTTAGTTAGTAGATATATGTCTAATCCTAGTAAGAGACACTGGAAGGCTACTAAATGGTTCCTAAGGTACTTGGTTTAGTCTAAAAACTCAAGATTAGTCTACCAAAGGTCACCTGAACCAAACTTAGAACTTTATGGATATGTGGATGCTGACTATCCTGGTGATTTGGACAAAAGGAGGTCCTTAATAGGTTACCTTTTCCTTTATGATCCTAATCTAATCAGCTGGAAAGCAACACTATAGCCTATAGTAGCCTTATCTACAACAAAACCTGACTATATGGCTTTAACAGAAGCAATCAAGGAGGCATTGTGGCTTAAGGGATTGCTGAAAGACTTTGGAATAGATCAAATAGTGGTGAAACTCTACTGTGAAAACCAATGTACTATCCATTTATCCTGAAATCCACAATACCACACTAGAACTAAGCACATTTATATCAAGTATCATTTCATTAGAGATAAAATTGAGATAGTGGAGATAGAAATTTTAAAGGTTCATACTTCAGACAATGCAGCTGACATATTAACAAAACCTATTTCAAAGCTTAAATTGTTTAAATGTATAGAATAGGTTGGTTTTGAGCTTCCAGACACAGGGTAGACAAAACGGTCGAAATCAAAAAGATTAGAAGATTGCAAGGCATTGGAGTCAAGGTGGAGAATTTGAAGAGACTTTGTCTTAAATACCTTAATTTTTTATTTGTTTATAACTAACTTTGTGAACAGTCAGCTGGTATACTTTATAAATACCTCTTATCCTTCAAACAAAACAGAGAGAGTTATCATAATTTTTCCTAGTTTTCTTATAATAACAAAAACTGTATGCAATCTTCATTAGTAAAGAACTCAGATCTTCCTGTGGACTTAGGCAATCTTACTGAACCACGTAAACATTGTGTCTCACCTTCTTGCTTTATCTTTCTTGTTCATACGATTGCTTTTTTTACTGCAAATCGCACACGATTCATTCACTATTCAAATTGCATCGAATAATCTGAGTATCAAGTTCAATCGTGCATAGATCTTCTCTAATTGCGTCAAGCTGATCGTTTTCACCTTCAAGTCGCACCGAGTATCGTTCAAGAATCATCGAGTAAGATCAAGTATTAGTTCAGTTATCATTAAGCTCCATCGAGGATTTAATAGAGACTCGGCAGACGAAGAGGAGATTTCTCATTGAGAATCGAGTAGGCAGACATCGAGCATCGAGTTTCGAGATTCGAGGATTTGAAAAAAATATTTCTGAGCCTTTTCTTCATCTTTCAAGAGTTGATCTTGAGTATTTGGGACTAGTGAAGAGTGGTTAGCCCAACAGTTGGACTCCGTTAAACATGCAAACCAAAATTGTGTTAATGCTCCTTATGACATGCAAAAATGCATGTCATCCTAGGCCTTTAGAATTATGAAGGTTGTTAGGCAGAATATGCGTCGATCATGCTAGGAATTTATAAGAAAGAGAGTTTGCATCGATTAGCATATCGAATCTCATCTAACCCATTACTTTGCATTAATTATGCGTTCAATGTTCTATTTTTGTAGCCAATGCAGAAAATGAACGCAAACGCGGAAATCAGACCATCGCATAGATGACTGCATATGGAGACACACTCCATCGCAAGGCAAATGCATCGATCAACGCATAGATGTTGCGATAATTAGCCGTATGCGTCCGTCGCATGGGAGTTGTACTCGTCAAGCAATTGCGGTCATCATGTAGAGTTGCGATGTTAAGTAAATGCAGCCATTGAATGTCTGCAGCTACGCGACAACACATTCTAATGGGATTAATGCAAAGTTGGTGGAATGAACACATCAACGCATCTACCTCGAGAAAATCCAAAGCTGATGCTGACATTTCACCTACCGCGCCGTTGGTAGCAGAGGTTCAGAAAGGACTGACGCGCCGAACGTCAGACTCAGAGTAGTCCAATTAATGCTGTCGACGACCCAAGCTCTATAAATAGAAGCTGATGAGCTGAAATTCATTTTATCCAAGGTTTTCGCCTGAGGTTCACTTGGGGCGGATCCTTGCGATCTAGACAAACGCGTGAGAAGACGGCTGAGAGTTCTTCACCTCCTTTATCCATTCCGAGTGACGACCGGAGCCTTCGATCGGAGTTAGATCTCGAGAGAGTCAGCTTCTCCACCCATCCATGGTACCACCGACAGCCTTGACGCACATCCGTTGGAAGCAAATATTTGCTTCTAGTCGGTCATTTCTTTTCCTTTCTTTTCTCATATTGTATTGTATAACATTTTGGAATTAAGAAATTAATACAATGTGTTTTCAATGCATTTCTCTTTTCCTTTGACTTCATCTCCATCATCTTGCTTAGCATCTTTACTTTCATTGCAATACTTAGTGGGATTGCTTGGGTATTGCATACTTAGTCATGTGGATTAGGGATTTGAAGTATGTAGCAAACTACCGAGAGTTATGCGTTGCGCGAGTATGTGAGTAACCTTATTTGCTTAGTGTGAGCTGTTGCAATGCCTGTCTATAGGCTAACGCATTGCTTGTCTATGAGTGAAGTCAGCAATAATCAACTGCCCGAGAAGGTAAGTGGTTGGACGCATTAAGCAAGGTATGTGTTGTTCACTAGGGATAGTAAAGACTGTAGGTCAGCGAAGTATATGCGATTGTCTTGTATTATGTATGTTTCATTCGTCCATTAGGGATACTTAGGAGGGTAGTCTAAGGACAGGATCTAGGCTTGGGAAGGTTAGGTCAGAATCTAGGCTTGCGAAAGCTGGATTAGAACACATAATACCAGAGATGGGTGCTTAGGAATTAACACTATTTGTTATTAATGCATCGCATGCATCCTAGAGATAGGATAGGATTGAATGTGGTCACCTTGCTTTCATGCATTTTGCATCATCGCATAGGACAAAAGTAGAAACTTAGGAATAAGCTCTATGGACACTTTGCGTTCAACACATGCGTCCTAGAATTAGGAGCACCGCATTTCCATTAGAAAATGACTTGCCGTGTATGGTTGTAACCTGATCGCATAGTCTGACGCTGACTAAAGTTGCCCTTGCGATCACTCTTAAGTTTTGCAATGAAAACATCTTCGCATTTTATCCATTTTCCCACACATTTATTTCATGTCAAGGTTTGTCGTATCTCTACCTTTCATGCATATTCTCATTGCATTGTCTGTTAGATAGGAGTAGGAGCAGGATTAACATAGCAATATCCCCTCCATTCTTTTATTCAACCACCGCATGCACAGTCACTGCAAACATATAGTTACAAGTCCCTGTGTTCGACCTCGGATTACTCGAGAAACTTGCGTTCATAATTATACTTGGTGTGAATGCAAGAAAACTTGTGGCAGGACGCATGGTCATCGCATACATTCGATTAACGCATTTTTCATTCCAACGCATGACCATCGACGCATGACTAATAACGCATATCTTAGAAACATGCATCATATACCGCGTCCAAGGGAAGTTAGTTGTCAAGTAAAATTAACTTCCAAATTCTCGTCATCACGTTTTTGGTGCATTGCCGGGTACTTGGCAACTAAATGTTTGTTAAGTTTTGTGTCTCTACGAGCAAACTTTTTATCTTCGGTGTATTGCAGCTTGTGCGACCAGGTTGCAAACAATATTGAAGTGTAGACGATGCGCTGAAAGCCGATGTTGACCTCAAGGTAGAAGGACAATCAATCGCAAAAGAGCTGAAGGTTATTTTAAGCACATGACGACCGCATGCGCCCAACAATTGCCGGAAGTTCCAATGGTCAGGGCAACTTGACCGAAGCAGTTGAGAGCCATCTCGTGCACGGAAGACTCATTGCGGTGACAACACTCTTATTTTTCTAGGGACGTCTTCTACTCTATCTTTACATTGCTTTCTTAGTATAGGTTATTTATTTTATTTTTATTATTATTTTGGATATATGGTTGCTTCCCATGTTTTGGGTACGTTTGCTCTTATAGGTGCAACAATAAGTCTTCTGGATTCGTAGTTTAATGGAAGAATTCCTTTCACCCTTCAACGCAAGGCTTCGATCGCATGGATTCCAACGCATGAGCGCATGCGTTGTTCCGTCTGAAGGTCTTCTCTTGTTATCTTGTATGCCTTATCCTTTTGAAATCCTTTCTTTCTCGATTGCATTGTTTTGCGATGTTTCTATGATGGTACGTATAATTCACCGCATTTTCTAACTAATCAACGCAAGGAATTCTTTACTTTTATTAGCTTCTTCAAATTTTGAAAGTCTTAAGTTTTATTTTGTGCAAACCTGTGTTCAAACATTTAGTATCGCATTCTTGTAATTTTGTTTTTATCTTTGCGGTCAGAATGCTACCAACCTCTAAGTTTGTGGGTGGCAGCAGTCTCGGAGAATTACGTTCATTATATTGCGACCAGTTGAAAAAAAACACAAAAAAAAAGTTAAAGTGAGATTTTGGGAATAATAACTCCACTGTCAATGCGATTGGGAAACCCATGTTGATAAGAGTTAAGCTGTGAAAGGCACTTGCTCGAAGTTGGATGCCCGCATGACACACGTGGGGGCAGGCCAAAACGAAGGCAAGTCACCAGGATCAGCGCATTAGCGCAACTCCTTTGTCCGGCGCAAGCCAAAACAAACGAGACAAGAGTTGAGTTGAATATGAAATGCAACCGAAGTTGGATGCCCGCATGAACACGTAGGGGTAAGCCAAAACGAAGGGCGTAACGAGGTTCAACGCCGCATTTGAATAAGTCATCACAAAGTTTTGAAGTACTTTTTTTGAATGAACGCAATCTCAAAAGCTAAACACAAAATTGCGATGAATGAATAAATTTTTTTGAGCAAAGACTTGCTGGATTAAACTTAGAAAATATCTTTTTGAAGAAGCAGCCAAAGGGGAGGAGAGCATTGCGGTGATGGTCAAAGGTGCGTAAATTATATTCTGAGAAGCTGGTCATCGCAAAGGAAAGCAAGAAGGTGAGTTAGAATTTTTTGAGTATAACGTATGCTTGAGGACAAGCATGATTTTAAGTTTGGGGGTGTGGTGACATGTAGAAATGCATGTCATCCTAGGCCTTTTACTTAGAATTATGAAGGTTGTTAGGCAGAATATGCATCGATCATTCTAGGAATTCATGAGAAAGGGAGTTTGCGTCGATCAGCATATCGAATCTCAGCTAACCTATTACTTTGCGTTAATTATGCGTTCAATGTTCTATTTTTGTAGTCAATGCAGGAAATGAATGCAAATGCGGAAATCGGACCATCGCATAGACCACTGCATACGAAGAAACACTCCATCGCAAGGCAAACGCATCGATGAACACATGGATGTTGTGGTAATTAGCCGTATGCATCCATCGCATGGGAGTTGCGCTCGTCAAGCGATTGTGGTCATCATGTAGAGTTGTAGTGTTAAGTAAATGTGGACATTGAATGACTACGGCTACGCGACAACACATTGTAATGGGATCAACACAAAGTTGGTAGAATGAACGCATCAACACATCTACCTCGAGAAAATCCAAAGATGATGTTGACATTTCACCTACCGCGCCGTTGGTGGCAGAGGTTCAGAAAGGACTGACGCATCGAACATCAGACTTAGAGTAGTCTAATTAATGCTATCAGCGACCCAAGCTCTATAAATAGAAGCCGATGAGCTGAAATTCATTTTATCCAAGGTTTTCACCTGTTGGTGGCATCCATGGCACCACCGGCAGCCTTGACGCACATCCGTTGGAAGTAAATCTTTGCTTCCAGCCGGTCATTTCTTTTCCTTTCTTTTCTCATATTGTATTGTATAACATTTTGGAATTAAGTAGTTAATATAATGTGTTTTCAATGCATTTCTCTTTTCCTTCGACTTCATCTCCATCTTCTTGCTTAGCATCTTTACTTTCATTAGAACACTTAGTGGGATTGCTTGGGTATTGCATACTTAGTCATGCGGATTAGGGATATGAAGTATGTAGCAAATTACCGAGAGGTATGCAATGCGCGAGTATGTAGGTAACCTTATTTGCTTAGTGTGAGCTGTTGAAATGCCTGACTATAGGCTAACGCATTGCTTGTCTATGAGTGAAGTCAGTAACAATCAACTGTCCGAGAGGGTAAGTGGTTGGACGCATTAAGCAAGGTATGCGTTGTTCACTAGGAATAGTAACAACTGTAGGTCAGCGAAGTATATGTGATTGTCTTGTATTATGTATGCTTCATTCGTCCATTAGGGATACTCGAGAGGGTAGTCTAAGGACAGGATCTAGGCTTGGAAAGGTCAGGTCAGAATCTAGGCTTGGGAGAGCTAGATTAGAACACATAATACCAAAGATAGGCACTTAGGAATGAGCATTATTTGTTATTAACGCATCACATGCATCCTAGAGCTAGGATAGAATTGAATGTGGTCACCTTTCTTTCATGCATTTTGCATCATCACATAGGACAAGAGTAGAGACTTAGGGATAAGCTCTATGGACACTTTGCGTTCAATACATGCGTCCTAGAATTAGGAGCACCGTATTTCTATTGGAAAGTGACTTGTCGTGTATGGTTGTAACATGATCGCATAGTCTGACACTAGCTAAAATTTCCCTTGCGATCACTCTTAAGTTTTGCAATGAAAACATCTCCGCATTTTATCCATTTTCCCATACATTTATTTCATGCCAAGGTTTGTCGCATCTCTACCTTTCATGCATATTCTCATTGCGTTGTCTGTTAGATAGGAGTAGGAGCAGGATTAACGTAGCAATATCCCCTCCATTCTTTTATTCAACCGCCGCATGCACAATCACCACAAACATATAGATACAAGTCCCTGTGTTCGACCTCGAATTACCCGAGAAACTTGCATTCATGTTATACTTGGTGTGAACGCAAGAAAACTTGTGGCAGGACGCATGGTCATCGCATACATTCGATTAATGCATTTTTCATTCCAATGCATGACTAACAATGCATAGATCTTAGGAACATGCATCGCATACCGCGTCCAAGGGAAGTTGATTGTTGAGTAAAATTGACTTCCAAATTCCCATCATCAAGTTTTTGGCTAAAAAATAAGCTTCCTCTTAAAGCTCATGAAGACACAGCGTTATTTTCATTGTTGTTGATAAAATTACATTTCGTTGATCAATTCATTCATCTTTGCAAAAGAAGCTTGAGACATACTACATGTAGCTCATGAGAGAACGTCCAATGTTAAAATGTCAAGACTTCAATTTCTTACCTTACATTATGAAAACTTGAAAATGCTCAATGATTAGACAATTGTTGAATTTTATGTTTGTATTCTTTATATTCCAAATGAATCACTTGTCTCAAGAGAAATGTGTTAAGAAGGAAAGCATGTTAGAAAAGTTATTAGACCTCAGCCTAAAAGATTTGACAGGAAGGTAGTGGCTATTGAAGGGAATCGAGATGTTGCTAAAATTAAAGTTGATGAGCTAATGGGATCTTTTCTCCCATCTAAAATGACCTTACACATCCAACCTGAGAATAACAACAAAGGCCCTATAGGTTTAAGTTTAATATGAGTTTCTTCCTAGGTAACATTTCATGTAGTTAACAACATGGGTCAATGTCATGACTGCAAAGGATACTATTTTACTCTTGAAGGAGAAGCTCTCTTTCTTTTTGTTCTTTTGTGTTTTTTTTTTATGAGTTCCAGTAGCAATAATGATATAAAACATAATATAACATCACAACACAAGCTTCCCACCCTCAAACATAAAGTTGTCGATATCCCCATGATCAAATAGAAATGAAAAACACAATATAAATTTGAATGAGAATAAGTTTTATGGAGAGATTCTTGCAATTTAAACTAATAAAAAATACATAATATTTTTATAAATTAAATTCTTGAAACTTTCCCTCTTTTAAAAAAGTCTTGTAACAACGTATAAAAATCAAAAGAAAACTAGTCGCCTATTTTTTTTTTATGTATATCCCCATAGAAACTACATTGTTATTTTATAACTGACTGCTATTCTAGTAAAACAGACACATCCCTATCCAAAAATATTATTATTTTTTTAACTAACAACTATTAATAGTATTGACTTATATAGATTTTTTTTCCCTAAATGAGGTTGTATAAAAATCCATTACACTATTGGTCATGCAACATCCCAATTTTAAAACCAATCTCAAAGTGGTTTTACAAGTTCAATATGATGAATCAAATGAAAACCAGACGTATGACCAAGCAGTGTGTGGTGTTATTGTTTGTGTTGTGTTTGGCAATACTTGATGAGACCAAGGCTGCGGAGCTTGCAAAATGGCAAATCCACTTTGTGAATGGGCTCAGTAGTGGCCAAATCCTATTTGTTTATTGTAAATCTAAAGACAATGATTTAGGAGAACACAAACTAAATGTTGGAAGTGAATTCAATTGGAGATTTAGAGTAAACTTTTGGAATACAACGTTGTTCTGGTGTTACTTGCAGAAGCCAAATGCACAACATTCATCGTTCCAAGCCTTTTGGATTGAGAGCACATCAGTTTGGCTCTATAATATGTGCTACGATTCTAACTGCATTTGGATTGCTAAAGATGATGGAATTTATTTAAAAGACAACACTAATCATAAAGATGTTTTGATTCATAAATGGGAATAACTATGCACCAAAAACACATTGCTCTATTATTGTAAAGGGTTGGTTTGGATCAATATAAAGTTTTAGCTACTGTGAAGTTTTTTCTCCTGTGTGTTTAAGTGGCCATATCAGCAAAATTTGAGTAAATATAACTAAGAAGTAATTGACATGTAATTTCTTTTCTTGAAATTGGAAGTTTACATAATGTTCATACCTTCGTATGTGTATTGCAATGAATAGAAGGGAAAAAGAAAATGAAAACTAACCACATCTCTTTCATACTATCTTATTTCTCTTAATGGAATTTACTGGTTTAGTATTCAGAAAAAAGAAAACTATTATTGTTGTACTATAAATCTTGTTCAACTTTTACATGTCTCACGATTCTTTTCTTCTTTTCATTTCATTTTTCCATTATTTGTACGTTTGTTTGTCTTTCTAGTTCTTGGTTCCCATGGTATTAATCTAAGAGCAATATACACGAGTAAATTTAAAATTGTTGTCGCTTGAAATACTGTTTTATGAGTGAATAATAATAAAGGAGGTTAAGTTATGGATAAGAAGATTTTAATCAAGTCTTAAATTTACAATCGTGGAAATGTAACATTTCCTTGTATTAAAATATAATATTTAAAACCCTGATCTCATTGTTTCAAAATTTTCATCCAAATATTTTGAGATAATAAATTAGAAAATAACTTAAGGAATTGTAAAGGAAATTAAAATAAAAAAAGAAATGGAAAATGAGGGGGAAAAGAAGACAAAAAGAGAAAAAAGGAAAAAAGAAGCCCTCACCCTATCTTTTTTCTTCCTCTTTTTAAGGTCCTCGACATTTTCAACACGAGTCCCTACCGTATTCTTTGACTTGAAACTCATTTGCTTTTCGTGGAAGATGCTCAGAAGATCTCACAACATATGATTTATTTTTAAGGCAAACACATTTAACTTTGAAATTCCTAAAATTGAGTTATTGAAAAGATAGGTACACTTTATTGGTGAAGGTTGTGGCGGATCAAGACCGTCATGTTAAGGAGGCATAATTGCATTTAAGTGATTTCTTTTCTTTTGAAACACAAATTCATATAAGGTTAAGTTACAAGTTCATAAGGCTAGTTCTATCGTAGGTTATGGGTAGCAAGATTTCCACATCTTTTAACTGTTTTAATATTTTCATTTAGGAGTTATCCAAATCTCCTTAAACTAAAATCCACATCTTTTAACTGTTTTAATATTTTCAGTTTAAAAAAAGGTTAAAAAAAACCCAAGCTTACAACTCTCCTTTTCTTCTTTACCATCCAAATAAAGAATTAAGTTTCAGGCCCTAGGCCAAGAATTCGAAATCTAAATTAAACACATTCGCCTTGGTATTATTTTCCAAGACTTGACAATGTCATTCTTGCATGTCTTAAACTGCTTCTCAGAGTGAAAACTATCCCCAGAAATCTTTTGAAAGCAAGTTTCTTTTAATGAACATCATCACATTCATGAATTTATTTGTTTATTTTACATGTATTGAGTATTCGAAGTACAATCAACATTTTTGGTGATAATTTGGACAAAATGAAGAGTTCAACACAAGGAGGAAGCATTCACAACATAAAAGTCCCCCACAGTACCAACAAAGTTATGTTATTCATTAGTCTCTATAGATATATCCTTCCAAAATATTATTATAACGTTGTAATTGCTTAACTTTATTTTAGTGAATTTTCTTACTGTAGTCGCATTGTCCCCCAAACATAAGTTGGACTTCACTAGAGATGCAAACCAACATTGTGTTAATGCTCCATAATTGGAAAAGAAGTGGACAGAGGCTCAAGAAGAAGCATCCTCTTAAAGCTCATGAAGACTCAGTGCTATTTTCAATGGTGTTGATAAAATTACGTTTCGTTAATCAATTCATTCATCTTTGCAAAAGAAGCTTGAGACATACTACATGTAGCTCATGAGGGAACACCCAAAGTTAAAATGTCAAGACTTCAATTACTTATCTTACATTTCGAAAACTTGAAAATGCTCGATGATTAGACCATTTTTAAATTTTATGTTTGTCTTCTTTATATTCCATATGAATCACTTGTCTCAAGAGAGAATTGTTAAGAAGGAAAAGCTTGTTAGAAAAGTTATTAGATCCCTGCCTAAAAGATTGGACATGAAGTTAGTGGCTATTGAAGGGAATCAAAATATTGCTAAAATTAAAGTTGATGAGCTAAAGGGATCTCTTCTCCCTTTTGATATGACCTTGCACATCCAACCCGAGAAGAACAACAAAGGAAGACCCTATAGGTTTAAGTTTAATATGAGTTTCTTCCTAAGTTAACATTTCATGTAGCTGAAAACATGGGCGAATGTCATGACTACAAATGATACCATTTTATTCTAGAAGGAGGAACGTCTCTTTCTTTTGGTTCTTTGATTTTTTTTATGAGTCCCAGTAGCAATAATGGTATAAAGTTTAATATAATATCACAATACAAGCTTCCCACCCCCAAACTTAAAGTTGTCGACATCCCCATGCGAAGGAAATCGAACTCGAGATTTCCATGAGCAGCCGAAAAAAGATCATTCCAAATTATAATCATAAATGAACATTACATTTACAGTTGTAAACAACACATAACATTTATGCAATCGATATAGAAATTAAAGTATGATAACTACAAATGAACAAGGCAAAAGCTACAAACATTTGTAGACTCGTCTCCACGCTCCTTGCTCACGAACACTCGAACACCATGATTGCAACACTGCACGAACACTTCGCACTCGTCCTCAGCGATTGCCTCCATCATGAACACTCCAGCAAGAACACAAACGGCCTCCACAAAACCTCGACGGTGTCGAGTTGAGTATGACACCATCAAGAAGGTTACCTTGGTATTCTCGGTGTGAGAATCTAGAGGGTGGGTTTTGTTCGGACTTGGAATGAGGCAGACGAAGGAGGAATGAACAATCGTGTACAAGATTGGGCAAGTGGGAGATGGCTGAAACGTATCACATAGGTCGATACCCAATCCTTTAACTAAAGCTAAGCGATCGTTTAGCTCATCGTTTAGCTCAGTGTCTGTCGCCTACAAAAAAATACACGATCATTTACTGAAACATGTTGTCGCTTAGTAAATCCGTATTTACTTGACATGTGCCTTGAGTTTTCTTTTTGCGAGAGAAATCTCAAAAAACATTTTTTGCCAAAAGTTACTAAAATTAGGAAAACAATTTTTCTTTTAACTCACGGTTACCATGAATCACCAATAACCACCCACTCAATTGGTTATTAAATAAAAAGAATTAATTATCCAATAATTAATTTTATTATAAATATAAATGATAACCAACTTATCATACTATATTTAAAACCTATAGTTTTAATATTTCATCTCATGAAACATATAAACCATAGTTCTTTTTCTATTCCATGGTACTTAATGTAAATCTCATTTACATCAATCCTCCACAAGATGTATCTCATAAATCATACCGATTATATCATATATAATCAAAATACCTCTTGTCAATTTGAATATTTCAAAACAACACCAATAACTGATCCTCAATTGAATCCATTGAGCTAACAAGGGGACCTTATGGACCTGTAGCTCGAAGCTCCAACGGTATGTGAATAACTGACTAAACTCTTTAGTCATGGGATCCACCATCCGTAACTACCAGGCACTCCACTAAAGACCGACAGCTGAGCTTTCCTTACCACATATATATTATGTGTCCATCTTAACCAATCAGAAGTGCAACAACCCTTCACAGATCGCTCGTAAGTACAGCTGGGCCAATAATTGTTGTGCCCCTGTAGTTACATCTAACTCCTTAAGTACCACCGATCCCTCTAATGAACATAAGTCATAGTGCTACTATGACTGCGTCCTCTCTTTCAAAGAGAAGTTGTGGCCACTATGTTCAAGCCCCAGAATCAGCCATTAAGTGAGCAATCTCTTTACTTATCCCTACTTCGGGAAAGGAGTGAATTCCATCTTGTGGTTGAGTTCCCAACTCCCCAATCAGACAAGTCCCCAAAAATGTAGACATGTTGAGCTGGCAATCTGGCCACTCTCACCCATACTAATCAAAGGACCGCCTTCAAAGGCAGAAGTTCCCAAAACACTTAAGATTGAGGTCATGTCACCTATGGTCGTTTAGGTGAGATGTAAGTTTATAATATCAATGGCATTATATACAGAGTCTAGTCATCTCGTGGTCCAGATCTTATACAAACTCTTTGTATAGGACACCCCCGCTCACACGTCTCCACATGAATGGTCAGGATCTACCATATGTAGTAGTTTACAACACTTGCAAACCTCTACAAAGTGGGCCATATTCGTAGTGTCACCAGGATCAGGTATCCCACCTTAATCCTTATATTACAAACTTATTTAGGCTATCACTTAAGGCATGATCCACTTGTATATCACATATACATGCTTAAGTTTACATAAGATAACCAAGGAACTTTGTTTATTAGATATGAGTAAATGCCAGAATTAAATAACACTTATTTTATTCATTAAACAATGTGTATCTTTTCAAAACGATGAGACTCTGGGAGAATTAGGACACCAATCCCAACAATCTCCCACTTGTCCTAATGACTCGGAAGACTAATGTACAATACAATATAAAGATGTACAATATACAATAAACTAGGGCATACCAGTATCATCTCCCACTTTCCCTAGACAAGATGCCACATGTCCCGCAGACCTAGACTCTCCAGGTGACCCTCGAACACTTTAGCCACGAGGGCTTTTGTAAAGGGTTCAACAACGTTGTGCTCCGATGCAATCTTTGTGACTATCACATCACCGTGATGCACAATCTCCCTGATCAGGTAATATTTTCGTTCTATGTGCTTACCCCGACGATGACTTCTGAGGTTCCTTTGAATTTGCCACAGCCTCGTTGTTATCACAATAAAGAGTGATAGACAAATCCATATTTGGAACAATATCCAAATCTGAAAGGAACTTCCTCAGCCAAACAGCCTTCTTAGCTGCTTCACAAGCCGCTATGTATTCGGTTTCCATGGTGGAGTCCATAATGCATCCTTGCTTAATGCATCGGCAGACTACAACCCCTCTATTCAGAGAAAACACTGATCTCGATGTCGATTTGTGAGAATCTCTATCGGTCTGAAAGTCAGAGTTCGTGTATCCTGTAAGGATTAAATCCTTATCTCCATACACAAGCATGTAGTCGCTTCTTACCGCCGTCCAGTGCTCAAATCCTAGATTGGACTGATACCGACTGACAATCCCTACTGGTATACAACATTGCATACATCAAGCTTCTTACAACAGAAGCATAGGGAATCCGTCTCATTTCCTCAACTTTTTGAGGTGTCTTAGGACATTGATCCTTAGACAAAACAATTCCATGCCTGAAGGGTAATAAACCCCTATTGGAATCTTGCATCCTGTACCTGATCAACATTTGATCAATATACAATGCCTGAGACAGGACTAACTGTTTGTTCTTGCGATCTCGAATAATCTGGATCCCTAGAACATACTGTGCCTCACCCAAATCTTTCATTTGGAACTGGGCAGCAAGCCATTTCTTAATTTCAGTTAGATACCCTACATCATTCCCAATGAGTATGATATCATCCACATACAGTACTAGGAAAGCTATTGAGCTGTTGATGATCTTCTTGTAAACACAAGGCTCATCAACATTTTGATCAAAGCCAAACGACTTGACATCAGTGTCAAATCTAATGTTCCAAGATCTAGATGCTTGTTTCAGCCCATAAATGGACCTATTAAGCTTGCAAACTCTTTACTCTTGATCTGGAACTATGAACCATTTTGGTTGAGTCATATAGATGGTCTCCTCAATATTACCATTAGGAAAGGCAGTTTTGACGTCCTTTTTCCATATTTCATAATCATAAAATGTGGCTATAGGCAGGAGAATCCTGATAGAATTAAGCATGACAACATGTGAGAAAGTTTCCTCATAATCAACTCCTTCAACCTGGGTATAACCCTTTGCCACGAGTCTAGTCTTAAAGGTTTGCACATTTCCATCTATACCTTTTTTTTGCTTAAAGATCTATTTACACCCAATAGATCTTACCCTATCAGGTGGATCAACAAGCTTTCATCTTTGTCAACATCATGCATTGCTTTCTTAAAAGACAATGGATCCTTGACCCCATCATTCGTAATGACGTTTTGAACTTCAGTAAAACTCATGTAGTGATCCGGTGGGTTCATAACCCTCCCATTACGTCGAGGCAGTTTCAGCTGGTTGACTAGACGTTCCGACCTGAACAACTCTTGTTGATCTATCGGCATGTTCAACAACTCTTGTTGAACCCTCAGCAGTCTCAGTCTCATTTGAGATCTCACGTAAAACAAGCTTACATCGTGGCATATGATTCCTCATGTGGTCTTCTTCCAATAAGATAGCATTTGTAGAAACAAACACTTTGTTCTCACTCGGATCATAGAAGTATCCACCTCTTGTTTCGTTGGGGTAGCTTACAAAGAGGCAAACCTTCAAACGCGGTTTCAACTTCTTTGAGTTCGTTGCTAGCACATATGTCGGACAAACCCAAATCTTGAAGTGGCATAAACTACCTTTACAGCCTCTCCATAACTCAAAAGGTGTTTCAGAAACACTCTTCGAGGGAACATTGTTCAGGATATAACATGTCGTCTCCATTGCATAACCCCAAAACGAGTCTGGAAGATGAGCATAACTCATCATAGACCGAACCATGTTCAACAAGGTTCTGTTTCTCCTTTCTGATACACCATTCTACTGAGATGTACCTAGGGCTAAGAGTTGTGATGCAATCCCATGTTCTATCATGTAATTTTGGAATTGGAGGTCCATATACTCTCCACCACGATCAGATAGGGGTTTCCGTCAACTGAAGAACCCCAGCCTAGCCAAAACCCGCCTTAGACAAAAGGTCCCTTATAGATAGGTTTATAACAAATTTAATCTTTTATTTCAACCGATTTAATCCTATTAAACCGATTTCAAAAGATTAATCTAGGTTACTAAACTCTTTAAAACCACTTGAACTTAGGTCTATCTCAATCCAATTTTAAAACCCTTTTAAAAAACTTGAGTTCACACTAAGTCCGCATGCAATTCTTTATTATTGATTTTAGATCTAATTTCCTTTATAACACTTATAAACATATACATCCACAATGTTAAGCTAACACATGCAAGACATTCATAACGCTTATTAACAGCCTAAGTGTCATGCTCAATGCATTGTCCATTCATTGCTACTTCTTTTATATAACACTTATACAAAACAACAATGAAACAAGAAAAACATGCTTCCATTCACCCTTAGACTATAACATTTACAATAAAAGGATGATGCATGATAATGTTCACTGCATGCAAAATATAACTCTCATATTTCATGATGCATGCACATGCTATCAAGTAATTTCTTCATGCTCGATTATAATAATTATAATACATGATGCATGAATAATTGCACAACCTAAGGTGGGTTTTGAACTATATTTCAAACACTTTGGCATATAAACACCATACATCACATGCATAATAAACCAATGTTGATGAACCGGGTGAAATTACCTTAAAATCACAAAGGGAAAACTAAATATTACAAAGACAAGGAGTCTCCGATTCAAACAGGCGAACCGGGTCTTGAACTGCTCGGGGAAAGCATCTTGTCTCCAACCATCGTGTACCAAGCTCCCTGGGATCGTGTACACGATAAAACAAACGCTTTGCTCTATCGCTTACCAGCGCTCCTAGAGCTAAACATTCGTTTAGCAAATACTACACGATCGTTTAGCTATTACTACATGATCGTGTACCTTTTACAAAGCGATGAAGCCTGAAGTAAACGATCGCTTAGCGCGCTCCACACAACGCCTGCCTTTTGCGATTGTCTAAAAGACTATGATGTTGTGAAGCACCATCGCCTAAGAGATCCCTTAGCTAATGCCTCCGTATCGCATACGCACAAAAACACATTGCTCCATTATTATAAAGGGTTGGTTTGGATCAATTTAAGGTCTTGGGTTTTGTAAAGTTTTTTTTTTTTTTCTGTATGTTTAAGTGGCCTCATCAACAAAATATGAGTAAATATAACTAAGAAATAATTGACATGTTACTTCTTTTCTTGAAGTTGGAGGTTTACATAATGTTCATACCTTCATATGTGTTATTGCACTGAATAGAAGGGAAAAAGAAAATGAAAATTATCTACATCCTTTTTGTTCTATCTTATTTCTCTTAAATAGAATTTAATGAAATTTAGAAGTTTAGTATTTACCAAAAAGAAAATCAATCTTGTTATACTATAAATCTTATTCAACTTCATAATTATTTTCTTCTTTTCATTTCATTTTTTCGTTATTTGCATGTTCATTTGACTGTATAGTTCTTGGTTCCCGTGGTATTACTGTAGGAGCAATGTACTTGAGTAAATTTAAAATTAGTGTCCCTTGAAATGAAATTTTATGAGTGAATAATAATTCAGGAAGGATAAGAAGATTTTAATAAAAAATGTTAGAATCTTGGAAAAGTAATATTTCGTTTTATAAATATTTAATATTTTAAACCCGATCTTATTCTTTCAAAAATTTTATCCAAATATTTTGAGACATTAAATTAGAAAATAACTTAAGAAATTGTAAAGGAAATTGAAAAAAAAAAAAGAAAAAGAAAAGTAAAGTTATATTGAAGAGAAAAAAGAAAAAATGAGAAAAAGGAAAAGAAACCTTCACCCCTTTTTTTTTTCCACTCCTCTTTTTGTGGGCCTCGACATTTTCAACACGACTCCTTAACGTTTTCGTGGAGAATGCTTAGAATATCTCCCAATATAGGATTTCTTTTTAAGCCAAACACATTCAACTTTCAAGTTTCTAAAATTGAATTATCGAAAAGGAAGATACACTTTAATTGTAAAGGTAATGGTTGATCAAGAACGTAATGTGAAGGAGGCATAACTGCATATAAGCGATTTCTCTTCTTTTGAAACATAAATTCATATAAGGTTAAGTTACAATTTCATAAGGCTAGTTCTGTCCTAGGCTATGGGCAACATTATTTCCACATCTTAAGTTACAATTTAATAATTTTCGTTTGGGAGTTATGTATTATTCAGATACTTGGAAGGGAAATTTTCATAAATAAGAAAAATGAAAAACTATTTACAGAAATAGCAAAAAAAAAAAATGATAGACACTAATAGACTTCTATCAGAGTCTATCAGGGATAGAGTTCTGTCAGTTTCTATCACTAATAGATAATGATAGACTCTATCAACCTTTATCAGCCTCTATCAAAGAAAATTAAAACTTTGCTATTTTGTGTAAATAATTTCCTTTATTTTTTTATTTTTGAAAAACCCCTTGTTTGAAAATAATAAATGATCTATTATTTATAATAAATTACAACTTTACTTTAAAATCGATTGTATCAAATTAGAGATTTAATTAACCCAAACTGAAATACAATTTAAAAAAGGGTTTAAAAAACCAAGCTTACAACTTCCCTTTTTTGTTACTCTCCAAATAAAGATTTAAGTTTCAAGCCCTAGGCCTAGAATTTGAAATCTAAATTAAACATATGATGGTGTTGGTATTCTTTTCCATTCTCTAGACGTCATTCTTGCGTATCTTAAATTGCTTTTTAAAGTGAAGACTATCCTCACAAATCATATGAAAACAAGCTTCTTTTATTGAACGTCATTACATTCATGAGTTTATTTGTTTATTTTACACCTATTGAGTATTTTAAGTATAATCAAAGTTTTGGGTGATAATTTGGACAAAATGAAGAGTTCAACACAAGGAGGAAGTGAAGTCTCTGTCATGAACGACGTTAAGTAACAAGACATTGACACTTCATGGTCAGATCTTATACAAAATCTTTGTATAGGACGCCCCCGCTCACATGTCCCCACATGAATGATTAGGATCAAGACCATATGTAGCAAGTCACAACACTTGTAACTATTCTACAAAGCTGGCTGCATCTGTAGCGTTACTAGGATAAGGTTTCCCTCCTATATCCATATACTACAGACCATTTTGGTTATCACTTAAGACATGATGCACTTGTATGTCTCCACATACATGTTTAAGTTACATAATGACAACCATGGATTTTAGTTTATTGGTTTATGGTAAAACAAATAAAACATCCAATGTTCAAAGACAATAAGTGAAGAAAATGTCATATATTATACATCACAAACGTTTATTCAAAATTGTGTTTACAAACTACAAGATATGAGAGTTTAGGGCATCATTCCCAACAATAAAATATATTTGTAATAGGTAGTAGAATAAGAGAAAAAATCTAAAAATATATTACATCTTTAAAATATTTGCAAATATGTATGAGTTGACTAGTCAATCTTTGATTTTTTTTTTAATTTCTAATTTCGCCCCCTTGTCTTTTCTTGTTGCACACTTTTTTTTAGTCTTTTTATTTTCTTTACTTTCTTCTATTTTTGCTTCTTCCCTTCTTTTTTTTCTTTTTTAATTTTCTTTTCTTTCTCCAGTTTTTGCTTCTTCCCTTTCGTTTATTTTTTATTTTTTATTTTTTATTTTTTTCTTTCTCAGATTTTTGCTTCTTCCCTTTTCTTTTTTTATCATTTTCTTTTTTTTCTTTCTCCCAATTTCTGCTTCTTCCTTTTCTTTTTTTAATTTTTCTTTCACTTCTCCAGTTTTTTCTTCCTTTTTTCTATTTAATTTTCTTTCATTTAGTCAGTTTTTGCTTCTTCTCTTTATCTTATTTTTAAAATTTTTCTTTCATTTATTTGAATTTTTTCTTCTTCCTTCGTTTTTCACAAGAATTATGAGGTAGTGTTTCGTACCCAAGATTTGAAAGTACTCAATTCATAAGTGACTTAACACCAACAAGCCAATCATCAAGTTTGATTATTATAACAAATAATAAATATAAACAGCAAATGAAAGTCTATCAGCGATAGTCACTAGTATTTTCTATCATTCATAGCTTATATTTTCATAGTTAGTAGCCACATATAAAAATCTATCATTGATAGCCAACTTAGTGAATTTAATTAATAAAGTTGAATCTCAAACTAAAATGTAAATGGAATGTCTAGAAGTTATAACTAATAGCATGTTTATCAATGATAGATGCTATCATCGAAAAGAAAAGGGACTTATAAATGTTTGGGAAGGGCAAGAAAGGAGCAAAAGGTGTTCAGTGGCTATGATTGCTAATACTAATAGCATGTTACTAATGATAGAAGCTAAAATTAATGGCATGTTGTCAATGATAGAAGCTACTTGATACCACGTTATCGGTGATAGAAGCTACCTGATAGCACGTTATCGGTGATAGAAGCTATCACTGATAGTACATTATCAGTAATAGAGAACTATCACTGATAGCATGATATTAGTGAGATCATTGATAACATCTTATCAATGATGCTATCAGTAAAAGAAGCTATCACTGATAACCACAATATGAGTGATATTAGTGATATCGGTGATAAAACTTAGGTGATATCTATATATCGAGTTTCCTTCAAAGGTGATAACCAGTTATAGAAGT
>NW_028326240.1:1017588-1042588 GCF_027475165.1 Benincasa hispida | reverse complement strand
ATTTATGTGACCAAGTCTTAGGTGCCATAGATAGGTGTTGGAAGAAACCTTTTGTTTTTTATTCTGAGTTTCTAATGTTCTAAACATTTCAGTATTTAAAACAAAATTTGCTCTAGTTGGTCTTAACTTATATAAGTTGTCTTCAAGTGTAGCAGAACAAATTTGAATACCTTTACAAAAATGAACACTTCATTTATATTAAAAGATATTGTATATAATTGTTCTATAATACAAGCGATAGATATCAAATTCCTCTTCATAAGAGGTACATACAAAACATTTTTAAGTACTAGATATCTATCTTCAAAAAACAACTTCAGATCTCCCATTGCTTCAGCTGAGACAACCTCTCTGTTCCAACTTTGAGGGTTATCTCACCTTCTTCAAGCTTTTTCCAAGAACTAGTTTCCTGAAACGAGAAACAAATATGATTAGTGGCTCCTGAATCTAGTATCCAGGTTGAAGTATCATATTCCACTAAACATGTTTCAACGACTAGTAAATCATATTTACCTTGTGCCGTTTTCTCAGCTTTCTTCTCTGCAAGGTACTTCGGCAATTTCTCTTCCAATGCCCGTTTTGGTTACAGTGGAAACATTTTCCTTTATCTGTATCCTTCTTTCCCTTTCTTATCTTGGGAGCCTGCCCTTTTCCCTTCTTTTTCATTTGAGCTTTAGAGGGTCCAGCTTTGTTTTTAGAGGACGATCCTCTTATAAATTTTTTCTTAGTGGTAGCAACATTTGCTTCCACTTCCTTCCCCTTACCTAAAGTAAGGTTTTGGAATCGCTGGAGCTCGTTAAGAAGGGTAGTGAGGTTAAATTCTATCTTATTTAAAGACGCATTTGTCTCAAAAGGTATAAAACTCTTCGGAAGAGATTGTAAGATAAAGCTAACCTGGTTAGCCTCATCAATGGGTCCGCCATTTACTTCAGCGATATTGAAGTACATCATCATGTCCAGGACATGTTCTCTAACAGAGGTCCCCTCCTTCATCCGCTTTGTGTAAATGTGCTTAATTGCCTCGTGTCTAAGGGACCATGATGGTTGCCCAAACATTTCTCTTAATGAATCTATTATCTCTTTAGCCGTAGCTAAGGATTCATGTTTCTTTGCCAAAACATCAGACATGCTGGCAAGAATGTAAACACAGGCCTTTTCATTGGCTTTGACCCATCGATCGTATGCTTCCCGAACAGTTCGGTTAGCATTTGAGGCTGGGGCTTGAGGACATTCCTCAGTTAAGACAAATCTTAGATCGTCAACTACCAGTATTGTGTTTAGATTTGATTTCCATGCCGAATAATTATCGCCGTTTAGTTTCTCGGAAGCTAAGAGTTGAATTATCGAGCTATTCATGCTAAAAAGATAAACATATTCTTTTAGAAAAAACTATAATCACAAAGAAACCAATTTAATTTAGAAAAAACTAATAATGTACCCTTCATTATTATATTTTGCAACGATATTTCAAAAGTTTAGAGTAACCTCCACCGAAGGGTAGTCGATTATTCCTCTTTTGAACCAAGACAATCTTGACTAGATGCTAACCCTAGAATAACTCTTTATTCTTATAGCACTTTAGTCATCGCTACTTTGGTCGAGAATATACTAACATCTTAGTAATTCTTGTAAGTGTAATCTTCCATTTTTGGATTTCAGAAACCAGAATCAACATGCTCCCGAAAGTGGAAAGTCAATATGAAAACTGATCTAAGAGAGCCCAGATTTGGAGTTCGTGGTGTTCGAATCCTATAATACAACCCTTCGAAGGGAAAGGTCGCTCTAGGGCAGACATGCAGGCGCATTATAGGAATCTCACGGTGCGACCTAATGGAAGAGACCGTGGGATATGTTGTTACATACCTCTCACCCACTTACTATGAACTACTTCCCCTATTCACCTTGATATTGATCCATGCAAACACTATCTGAAGGAGTCCGCTCCTAAGCACGACCCAAAGCCCTGCATGGACCTCACGATGTGAACTCTTAGGGACACTAGAGCTAAAAGTACGCTACTTCTCTCTAGCTGAAGTGTTCTATAACGGTTTAGGGTATATAAAAAAATACTTAGAGATATATTTCGCTAAATTAAACATATCCTAAGTCTAGGTGATAGATCCATGTATAACTCTTATACTGGATTTTAACCTATGATGTCTAGGTGATAAAAAAATTTTATTACCTCACATCTCTCACGCATGCTCATTTAAAACTAGGGTTATTTGACTTAGACGCTAGTTTGATCTCCAGGTAGGAGGTGTTCCATAAACCGTCATCTTAAGAACCCCCAACCTTAGACAAGATCTCCCCGGGCAAGTAAATAACTCTTCTTTTAACAAGTAATCGACCTATTCTAACTCTTTAGAAAAGCCGATTGAAATTGCACCAATTTAATCCTAGGTGAGCATGCAACTTTTACCTTTGTTATAGATTTTAAAGTCTAAGTTATTTTATAACAATTATAAAATAAAATTATAACCATTATAACCCTAGAATCATACATCTATAACATACATTCATACTTAATGATCATGCTTTAATATAACACTTTATATTAAAAAAACTTAACATGCATAATATATACATTATAACAATTATAACATATATCAAATGCATGTACATGTTAACCTATGGTGGGATTTTAAATCTATATGGCATACTATATGCACAACAAGATTCAAAATTGAATTAAAACATACATCAACATGCATAATTAATTAAACATCCTAAAATGGATTGGTTTTGGCTCTTAAATTAAGCTAACAACTAAATTATTACAATAATAATTTGGTGTAGTACAAAAAACCGCTCTCGAACCAGCTTCAAACACTTTTGAATCAACTCGAACCAGCCAAAAAACATTCGAACCGGCCCAAAAACTCCAAAAACCAGGTTGAACCGGTCAAACCGGCTCAACAGAATCGGTCCAGACCGTCTGGACTGACTGGTCAACGCTTGCAGGCATGGTCAACTGAGGCGTGGGGCGGGGCGGGCCGGGTCGACGGAAAGTGCACGGGCGAGGCAACTTCGAACCGGATCGGAACGGAGTAGGCGGAGAAACCGGGTCGGGTCGCGAAATGGGCCAAAGCAGTTCCTCAATAATTGACGCGCGCGGGGCTACTCGAATCGGGTCGGATCAGTGCTCGGGTCAGGTCTGGAGTACTCTCTCGGGTCTGTGAGCCATGTTTCTCCAAATTTGAAGCTGTCCTCTTTCCCGGAACCGAGCAATTACAGCCTAATTTCAACTCTAATGACTCTAACAAATTTACAGACCCTTTTTCAAACATTAATTCTCATAAAAATGTGAGCAATTACAAATTAATACTACAAACAAAACTTAATTTAATTGCCAAAACCTAAAATCCATTTTAGTTTCCAATCTCAATTTTATCTAAAAAATTGAAACCCACCACATGCAATTGAGTAAAATTAAAACAAGCTCTGATACCACATGATGGAAAAATAGGCATACGTAGTGGAAATAAGGATCAATTTTACTCTAACTGCATAGATTAAACATACAACCCTAAATTAATTAATTAGGGTTTTTTTGAAATCTTACCTTTGAAGCTTTCGAAACTCATCTATCTCCGCTCGAACACGAACTGGACAACCACTAGAGCTGATCTACTATCCTCTGGACTCATAATCGGGTTGTGGGACCCGATGGATGAAGAACCCGAGAGAGAGAAAGAGATGGAAACAGAAGATGGATTTTTGGGTTGAGTTTGGGTGAATTTTTCTAAAAAAGAGTGATTTTTTCCGGCCCAAAATTGAAGCCAATTTTGGGAAAATGTCATAAGTCTTTTATCCAAATTGAAAGCCCATATTTATAGAAAAAAAGCCATGCAAAATTGCATGAAACAAATTCATAAAAACCCAATACTTAGAATCCACTATTTAAGTGGGCTTAATGTCTCCACTATTAGCCAACACCTAGCCCACAGAATTATCCAACAAAAGTTTGGATTTTCCCATTAACTTTAGTCAAAGGGCAAAATAGTCATTTTGTCAAAGTTAAACTTTGACCGAAAAGTCAACATTTTGACTTTTTATGATTGTTTTCCTGTTAACTAGTTTTGACCTTTCGAGCATGAATCCACATTCATTTTCTCGAAATTCAAATCATATTTGAATATAAGGTCGGTCAAAGTTTGACTTTTCAAGTCAAAAGTCTACTCTTTGACCATTTCCATTATTTCCGAGCTTCCGAATATGAACGAATTCATATTCTTGATATTTAAATCACATTTAAACAGTAAAGCTGTATCTCTAAACTGAAAAACCAACCAGTATGTCACATATACTTGTCGGTTTCTCTCTCTTCACCTAATTTGAACAATTCAAATTATTCTATCACACTGTTCTAATTTTATTCCATATGAGCTAGTAAGGGAACCTAATGAACCTATAGATCATGGGCTCCAACGATCCGAGATTAGCTGGCTAAACTCTTTAGGTGGAGCTAATCAATATTGGTTAACTCACGGGTCATTCCACTATAGTCTCGTAGTTGCACTCCTCTTACTATAGATATATTTGTGTCCATATGATATAACCATGATCTGTAAGCTAATCCTTCACAGGTTGTTCGTAATCTCAGCTGGGTCATAAAAACCGTTTTACCCCTGAGACTACATCTTATTCTTTAAGCTCCACTGATCCTCTAATGAAAAATTGGTTTAAGGTCCAACCTATAAACCAAACCCTTCTCAGACCAAGAAGAGAGTGGGGCCCCTTGTTCAAGACCTGGATTCAGTACTAAAGGGAACAACTTATCTACTATCCCTATAAAGGGTAGGAGTGAATTTCGTCTTGCACCCTTTGTTCCCAGCTATCCACCTGATCTTACCCCCTGAAATGGGAGGCTTATTGGGCCAACGATAATGAGCTGCCCTTATCTATGCAGATCTAAGGATAATTCGTGAACAGGAGTTCATAGTTAGCTTAGGATTAAGATTAAGTTACTTAGGTCATCAATTAACGAAATAGTCAGTTTTATACATTAAACGACATTTAGAATGTAAAAAGTGACTATTTCATGATTCAGTCTTATGTAAACTCTTTACATAGGATGTCCCCATTTTCATGTCTCCACATGAACGGTTTAGGATCACATCGTTTGTACTAACTACAAAAATGGGTCACATCCATAGTGTCCCCAGAATAAGATGCCCAATCTTATTCATATACTATAGACCATTTTGGCTATATATTTGAACTTGATCCACATTTATGTCACTACATAAAGTCGAAACTTAAACTTAATAGCCTCAGAACCTTAGTTTATTGGATTCATGAATATAGAATTTAAATTTACTAAAGATTTTCAATAACAACTTTATTGAACAAGAATATGAATTACAAACTACGAGTTTTAGGACATAAAATCCAACACAGTTGGGTTAAATTACAATTTTACCCATGTAATTAACTCTTACACATTAAGTACCACTGACCCCTCTAATAAAAAATCTGTTTATTCTTCTACCATAAACCAAGTCCCTCTCGGGTCAGTAAGAGGGTGTGGACCCTTTGTTCAAGACATGGAATCAACACTTAAGGGAACTACTTCTCTACTTACCCTAAAGACGGGAAGGAATGAATTCCATCTTGTATAATTATGTTCCCAGTTCCTTACTCGGACAAGTCTCCAAAATGGTAACCTTATTGAGTCAGTGACTCAAGCCACTCTCACCCCAAATCAAAGGACTGCCCTCATAGACAGGAGTTCATAACTCATTTAGGATTGAGATCCAGTTACATGATTATTCTATGAAATATTAATCTATTCAGTCCACTGTGTTATATGGAGAAATTAAATATATTGCGGTACAGTCTTATACAAACTCATTGTATAGGATACCCTCACTCGCATTTCATTACATGAACGATTTGGATCAAATCATTTGTAACACTTATAACATGTGTAACAATTACAAAGTGGGTCGTATCCGTAGTGTTACCAGAATAAGATACCCAACCTTAATCCATATAATATATACCTTTTAGGTTATTACTTGAAACATTATCCATTTATATGCCCACATATTGTTTCAAGTCTCATGAAATAACCTTGGATTTTTCCCGTAGTGGATAACTAATTATTGCATATAAAATAATCAATTATTATATCAAATAACTAATTAACTACGAGGATTGGGCATAAACCCCAACAATGCAGTGGTAGATGATACTTGTGTAGGCTAAGCACGGAGAACTCTTTTGCTACCTTGGGGGAGAAAAACATAAAAAAATTGTGAGCTGGGAAGCCCAGTAAGTGACGATTTTAAAACAATAATTGTTTTAAGCATTAATTAGAATTTCAAGATTAGAAACATTTTTCTATAGACTTGAAGAACATTTTATAAACTCAGAGTTCACAAATCATGCTAAAAATCAATAAGATTAGTAAACCATAAAAATGTAGTAAATCTGTCTCATACATTCATCATTCATAACATCACATTAAACTTGTACCCAAAACCTTAGTTGAGGTAGAGCAAGCTTAATATGCTCAACATGGTTAGCCTTAGCTGATGTAGAGTAAACTTGATACATTGAGCGCCATTATCTCTCATAGTGCACGTAGAATGCTTGTATATATGTTAGGGTGGGTCCCAAAGATCCATATCACACTCAAATATTGGACTTCCCAGATACTTTCTTCTATCCTTGGGTATTTAGAATCTCGATAGGCATATCCAGGGTATACATCATAATGGTTTGAAATATATGCTTGGGCAAATCCATAAACATTCTATAGATATAAAATCATGAAGAACAAGTTTCTTTCCTTTGCAAGCACAACATTTGAGAAATAGGCTATCAAAGCTCACTTCAGGTAAATCGGGCTCAAAACATAGCATTTTGGGAATAGATCATCATAATAAGTAAGTCATGCTCGAATATATCATTTTAGTTAAATAGCTCATTTCCTAAGAAATCATGAACATAAAATACAAAAGAATTTATTTTCAAAAGGAATTGTCATCCACAGTCAATGACTGGCTCCCAATGGTTTATAGGCCACTCCAATCTTTGTTTAACCTAAAAATTAGATCATAAACCCTTGGTTATTCCCTAAATAACCTTTCAGCTCCTATGACCTCTCAATAACCCATATAAGCAATCATACTTTACTTAAATTTCATTTAACTCTTAAAATCACCTTAGAGTCCATACTTATTCATCTTATAGCAAAAAATCTAAGAAAACCTTAGATGGACTTAAAATAGCTCACCAAAATACCAAATGATAAAGACAAGACCAATAGGTAGACTAATGGGCAGCGGGCACACGATAAGGCAGGTCGTGGGTGCTGGAACAAGAACACGGTTAGGTTGATGGGCGGCAGCTCACACACACAAGCATGGCGTCGAGGGTGCGGTAGACTGGTCGTGTGATCGTTGGATGCCTGATGTTGGGTATCGAGCATTGGCAAGTGAGGAGTGCTGCTAGGTGTCGAGTGTGTGTGAACGTGTACGACACTAGATGCACCGAAGGACGTTGTAGGATGCATAGAAGGGCGCGAGGTGTGCACGGCTGGTGCAGGCACAACATGGCACATGGCATGCAAAGCATTAAGTGCCAGACGATGTGTTCACCAACCTCTACAGCCAGGGCTTCTTCAACCTCCAGCCGACAATCCCAGTCAAGACTCAGCATGGCAATCCTCCATCATCTCTTCTCTGATTTCTCTAAGTTTTGGCTGAAGAAATTCAAGGTTTGCTTGAGTAAAATGGAAACGCCAACCTTCTCTTCTTCACCTTATATACATGACCAACCAACATCTCTCTTCTTCAACTCATTAATTGCCAGCTTCTAATTCCACTTCTTAACCCACTAAGCTCTGTTTAATCATCCTTAGCCAAACCTTAAACTATAAATAAAAGTAAACTACTTAACCTTATCCATTTTAATTCAAATTCCCTAAGAAAATTCAAGACTTCTAACTCCGTGCCTCTCGGGTCTCACTTCCATTCCCAATATTTAATAAAAATTTAATTCCCTTTTCCTTTCACTTCTCATTTACTTTTTCACATAAACACTTAGAAGAAATCTTTCACTCTCTCGTGGTTTTAACATTAATTTGACCAAGTTCATTTAAGAAATGTAAGACATATCACCAAATGAAACATTAAAGTCTAACTAAACTTAGGAAAAATAGTAACATTTAGGGCTTACACTAGCTCATGATAATATTCATGAATATTTCTTCGAAACTCTGATTATATTGATTTGAACGGATTATGTTTTGAAAAGTTTTATGAAGTATGTTTTCCTACTGTGCTTAATTGTCTAAGTTTGAAACATACTTTTTTTAAAAAAAAAACATCACTCATTGGGCTTCCCAGCTCATCCTTTTCTTTTTGTTTTTCCTCCTCAGTTAGCGAAAGAGTTTCAGGTGCCTTCTAAGCCAACATATGCCACCTTCCGTTAGACTTGTTCCATTTTGTATGTCTATAGTTCGCTTGTGTTCACATATAGTTTTGAGAACATATAGATAATGTACATAGGATCAGGTAAGGATGTATGAAGTTTTGATTCATGGCTTAGATTGCATTAGCAATAAATCCTTGTGATTATATTTGAGGCTATGTTGTTTAATTTTTCTTACTCGGTTTAGGGTGTCTTTACTTGTTGGAAATTATGGTGGATTGTCATAATTTGGGCAAAAACAAAACGCCATGTCATTTAGCAGATTAATGACAAAATTTCAAATTATTAAATTTTCAACCAATTAAAAGTCAACATGTGTGCCGAACTAAAATAAAAGGCAGAAGTTGACAAATTCCAATTACGCTATATGTTTTCATCTTGACTATTGGATCAAATAAGCTAATTTGGTATCGATAGAGAGTGATGCATTCTGAATATGATGAAATAATGGTGTATATTGTGATGATGGTGTATGCATTGTACATGCAAGTTTTCCTAGCAAAATCCAAGTATAAATTCTACTAGGTTGCCTGGTAAACCAAGGGTCGAACACAGGAACTATGGAGACAGTATGCAAAGGTGAATTCTGATTCCCTTGCGATGATAAATTAAACAATGAGTTGGTTGGTATGTTTGTTTAAGGTATAGATTCTATGCGGCGGAATTGAGAAAAGAGTTAATAACAACGAAAGTTACAATGAGTATGCAGGGAACGAGTTGAGAAGGGATTTAGCTCACACTTCCTAAGATTGCATTCAAGTTATGCGATCATGCTACACACATACAACAACAGATCATCTCTCAATGCAAATGCTATAGCTCCTAGTTTTAGGACGCATGCGATGTATACGATGATGTCTATAAGATTTACGTCTAATCCTCTATTCTTGTCTATGTGATGATGAATGACACACACATACACAAGGCGACTGCATACTACCATAACCTATTTATAGGGTGCATGCAATGCATGTTAGCAAACATAACTTATCTCTATGTCTTTATCTCTTACTTATGTAGTTCTAATCTAACTTTCTCAAGCCTAGATTCTAACCTAGCTCTCTTAAGTATAGGTTCTTTCTTTAGACTCTCTCTCGAGTAGCTCTAAAGGGGTGATGGACACATACATAAGACAAGATCAACCCATTCGAAAGTTTAGTTACTCATGTGTAATGTAAAGAGAGTGAACAGATGTAGAGATGCAAATTCCATTTTATAAATGAAATCATAACATAGAATGACAATGGAAAGTAAGGATAGGGAGCCTGGTAGAAATGTTTTGCTTCATATAGCTTTTACACTGAGTTTCTCTACTCTGCCCAAAAGAATATTCTTGCTTTCACAAGAGTCGACCCTTTCTCCATTCTCAACGATTTTCCGACGTCTTCTCTCTTCATTCGCCTCCGCCTCTATGTATATAGAAATTACAGACTACGACTATCTATGTATATAGCGGAAAAGAACTCTAAAATTTTAACTGCTGAACTGGAACCGAACAAAACTTCTTCAACGAAGATGGCCTTCGGTATTGATAGAGCTTCAAGGTGAAGGGCTTTTCTCTCTAATGATTGCACTGATGGGATGTCATTAAATCTCTGTTTGATATGCTGATTAATTGTCACCGAAAAGTTGAGTGTACTTGCTACAGTGTTGTCGTTAACGGCTTGTCAACTAAATTCAGATTCGACCGTCATCAGCTTTCTGGCCCATCATGATTTATTAAGCTTTCACCTTGATGTACCGTCCCTATGCGGCCACCTTCTTGAGTAGATCTTCATGGACGAATACGATCCAATGCCTTGCGATCGCAATCTTTTAATGTGTCCGGACGCTGAATTCCTTGGATTGCAATTCTGCCTTGCACCAATGCATTTTCTTGCACAAAATACGTAAATTAGCTGCTTTAATGCAATGAACGCATGCGATCGCAATGTTCTCAACTTAATGCATTTGGACACGATTTTACATATTGTACGTCGTAATCCTACATTGTTTTATGTCTTTGCATTGTAATAACGTGCATTTCTGTCCGACAGCATCTCCCCTCTTGAAATCTCTTAACCAACGCATGGTCTTACCATCAACGCATAGCCTCCTCCCAATACACTCTTCTTTATGTCCTTTGAAGAGAATTGAGTTCTCATCTGAAGTCCTTCTATTTATAGGCATCCAAAGGCTCTCCAAGGTCGACACCTTCCTCTCCTAGTGTTTCTTCCTCACACTACCAACACAATTTTTGACCAACGCAATCTAAGTGTCCTTCTCCTACATTGCCAACGCATGAGACCAATTTTTGCATGTCTCCTCATGCCTCCACCTCAAATCCTTAAGGCTGAAGATTTCTTTTCAACAAGCCACATATTAGAATGACGTCTTCCATGTGAGCTTAGCCTTCTTATGCGTTCATCCCCTTCAATATGCGTCCACTATGGTGATTCTCAATGCATACAACTAGCCTCAGATATTAATGCATAGTGTACTCAAGAATGTATAGTAGGTCCTCAACGCATAGTATGACTCTAACGCATAACAACCCTTGGTTTCCCTTGATTTCCAACAGCACCATTGCAACCCTTAACCATCGCAAGAGCCAACACCATGCGTCCCTCCTAGCCTATCACATGGCCTATGTCCAATGCATCCCTCGTGATAGCTATCACCAACCTCCAACGCATCACAAGGTCGCACGGCTCCAACGCGTTTGCTAAGCATCAACGCATGGCTCATTCGTCATCAACGCATTGGTTGCATGAGTCGCTTGGCATGGGCACTTGGCCGACAGCTTGGCATCGACACATCGCTCCGTAGGGCTTGCTCATCTGCTTGTTGCATGGGCACTGCCATCGATGCATCGTTCACTCAGCCGCTCGATGCGTGGGCGCTTCCATCGACGCATCGCTTGGCACGGCAGCTTGGCATCGTTGGAAGGGTTCGCTCGGCTGCTCGATGCATGGACGCTTCTATCGACGCATCGGTTGGCACGGCAGCTTGGCCTGCTTCGACACATGGCTGGGCATTTGGCCGAGCCTGCTCGACGCATGCCACCCTCCAGCCCTCGTGCCATCCCAACCTTTCAATGCATCACTTTCAACTTTCTTCCTTCAGCCGTATGGATGCATACCACTCTTCCAACGCATCCATCATCTGACACATCGAACGCATCAAACGCATCAAACGCATCCTCATCCAACGCATCCAACACATCCATCATATAGGTTTATACTTAGCCAATTTTCCAAGGTTTCCCCAAAAGTCAAGCTTCCAAATTCACACTTTTTCCTCTCCCTTTGCCCAATTAATCTCTCCAAGATCTTATGGCCAACGCATAGCAATGCCTAGTCCAACACTTAGCCAATTTTTCATCAATTAAAGTTTAACTCAAAACCACTCAAGGAAAATCTATTCAACACTTAGAAATTTCCTTCACTTCAACATAGGATTTAACTTCCACTTAGTTAATTCCTTTAATCACCTGCTTAAGTATGGATAATGGAAATCCGGGTTTCACACAAACATATTGTAGATTTCAATAAAACTTCTAAGGTGGGTGTGCGGATCCACACCACACCTACTGCCAAACTGTCCCGCAGTTTGAATCATCCGCAGCATCACCGATTTCATCTCAAACCTCGATCCGTCCAAGGTTGGCCTCATGATTCCTAGTGAGAAATCATACAGGTTAGGCGGCGCATAGTCTCGAATGGGCCTATTGCAGTCATTCGCCAAGAGGATGGGGTTTGCCATGATATTATTTGCATTGGGTGCTCTGTCTTCCGATCGCTCCGCCATGATGGGATTTCTCTCTTGTTGTTGTTAGTGGCTATTTCTTCTTCTTCTGCAAAAAGTTTTTTCAATCTCTGGGTCGTAGTTAGGCTCAGAAACTTGTCGTTCGCTCATATGACGCCCGCTTCTTCTCTCACCAAAGGAGAGGCAGTGCACAGAGATGGAAAGTCTGCAAAGATAATAAAAAAGTTACCGTTAGCACAATATGTACTATTGTAGTCCCCGACAACGGTGCCAAAAAATTGATGCGTAATGAATATGATGAAATAATGGTGTATATTGCGATGGTAGTGTATGCGTTGTACATGCAAGTTTTCTAGCAAAATTAAAGTATAAATTCTACTAGGTTTCCTGGTAAGCCCAGGGTCAAACGCAGGGACTATGGAGACAGTTTGCGACAGTGAATTCTGATTCCCTTACAATGACAAATTAAACAATGAGTTGGTTGGTATGTTTGTTTACGGTATAGATTCTATGTGGCAGAATTGAGAAAAGAGTTAATAACAACGAAAGTTACAATGAGTATACAGGGAACAGGTTGAGAAGGGATTTAGCTAACACTTCTTAAGATTGCGTTCAAGTTATGCGATCATGCTATACACATACAACAACAGGTCATCTTTCAATGCAAATGCTATAGCTCCTAGTTTTAGGATGCATGCGATGTATACGATGATGTCTATAGGACTTACGTCTAAGCTTCTATTCTTGTCTATGCGATGATGGAGGACACAGACATACACAAGGCAACCACATACTTCCATAACCTACTTCTAGGGTGTATGCGATGCATGTTAGCAAACAAAACTTATCTCTAAGTCTCTATCTCTTGCTTATGCAGTTCTAATCTAACTTTTTGAAGCCTAGATTCTAACCTAGCTCTCTCAAGTCTAGGTTCTTTCTTTAGACTCTCTCTTGAGTAGCTTTAAAGGGGTTATGGACGCATACATAAGACAAGATGAACGCATAAAATGAAGATCTTATGTCATGCTAGTTAAGTGCTTCTCCACCCATTCAAAAGTTTAGTTACTCATGTGTAATGTAAAGAGAGTGAATAGATGTAGAGATGCAAATGAATCCATTTTATAAATGAAATCATAATACAGAATGACAATGGGAAGTAAGGATAGGGAGCCTCGTAGCAATGTTTTGCTTCCCATGGCTTTTACACTGAGTTTCTCTACTCTGCCCAAAAGAATATTCTTGCTTTCGCATGATTCGGCCCTTTCTCCGTTCTCAATACTTCTCGACACTCTCTCGAGCTGACCAGGAACAATCTTCCGACATCTTCTCTCTTCACTCGCCTCCGCCTCTAAGTATATAGAAATTACAGACTATGACTATCTATGTATATGGCAGAAAAGAACTCTAAAATTCTAACTGCTGAACTGGAACCGAACAAAACTCCTTCAACGAAGGTGGCCTTTGGTATTTATAGAGATTCAAGGTGAAGGGCTTTTCTCTCCAATGATTGCACTGATGGGATGTCATTAAATCTCTATCTGATGTGTCGATTAATTGTCACCGAAAAGTTGAGTGTACTTGCTACAGTGTTGTCGTTAACTGCTTGTCAACTAAATTCAAATTCGACCATCATCAGCTTTCTATCCCATCGTGATTTATTAAGCTTTCATCTTGATGTGCCGTCTCTATGCGGCCACCTTCTTGAGCAGATCTTCGCAAATGCATACGATCGCATAGCCTTACCTTCACAATCTTTTAATGCACCCGGACGCTGAATTCCTTGGATCGCAATTCTGCCTTGCGCCAATGCATTTTCCTGCATAAAATATGTAAATTAGCTGCTTTAATGCAATGGACGCATGTGATCGCAATGTTCTCAACTTAATGCTTTTGGACACGATTTTACATATTTTTACCATCGCAATCCTACATTGTTTTATATCTTTACATTATAATAACGTGCATTTCTGCCTGTTATCATTGAGCTCAGGTTCAATTAAGCCCAAAACTGGCTTAATTTGGCCCAAAGGCCAACAAAGTCCAAAATCCAATTAATTAGGTCCAAGGGATAAGTCTATGGACCAACCAAGCCTAAGCCCACTTAAAGTTGATGGAAACTCTATGAATAGAAGCCTTAACCTTCATTTTGGTGGGGGGGTGGGATGAGGCGCCAAGGGAGGTTGAAGTAATTGTTGATTGAAGCTTTGAAGCTCTGAAGAACTGAAGACTAAAACTTTGAAGCTTCGAAGACTGAAACTCTCAAGATCTAAAGACTCAAGCTCCCAAGTTTGAAAACCAAATCTCCTAAGATCTAAATACCTAAACTCTCAATCTCTAAAGCTCTTAAGGCCGAAGCTCTCATGCTTTGAAGATCAAAGCTCCCAAGTTATGAAGAATTAAAGATCAAAACTATCAGCACCTAAGCTTCTGAAGACTGAATCACACTTTAAGACAATGGCAATTTACGTCTTTCAGAGTTAGAAGAACTTAATGAAAAGAGACTGGATGCTCAATAGGCATTGGAAAGATACCAAGCACGAATGTCTAAAGCATTTGATAAGCATGTGAAGTCTTAGTCATTTCATATTGATGATCTAGTACCTACAGTAAGAAGACCTATCATCATAATGAGACATACAAATAACAAGTTCACACTCAAATCCAATTGACCCTACATTGTCAAAGAATTCTATACAGACGAAGCATACAAAATCTTCAATCAAGATGGAGTAAGAATTGAACCTATCAATTGCAAGTTCCCTAAGAAATTTTATGCTTAAGGTTGACATATAAAACAAAGAAAGAACTTCTTATCATAAGAGTATAAATTACATGTTACTTCTGGTCTTGCATGAGCTTAAAAGGTGAACGACCTTAAATAAAAAAAAAAATGAAACAATTTATTATCGTAATAGTATAAATTACATGTTGGTCCAAGCCCACATGAGTTTAAAAGGTGAATGACCATAAAAAATGTGCATTAAACTACATTATGGCTTGATCCCTTATCCTAAAAAAGTACATAGTTAGCTTAAAAGAAATTTTAAGTTCAACCATACACGAGATATATATAGTGTCACAACCACCTAAAATGTGACACTAGGAGAGTGACGATATTCATTCTTCTTAAAGAATATCACTAAGAGTTGAAGATGCCTTATTAGGGCCATCATAAAAAATCGAAGAAATGCATTACTAAGAATAAAACACTACAAGTTAGATACTTTTTAAAGTAGCTTCTGAAAATGTGCTTTCCTTTGCTCCCTTAAAATAACCTTAATGTGTAAGACATCACCTTTTTTCAGAGGCTTTGTCAATGCTTCTTCATTTTCAAGCTCATAGTTTCATCGATGTTTCTTCATCTTCAAACTTTGAGACTTCGTTAATGCTTATTCATCTTCAAAGAATGCAGCATGCTCTGCTTCATCTTAAAAGTTTGGTGTGGCTGCTGGGATTTGTGTCCTAACTAAAGTGTTATTTATTATTTGCATATCTCAAATCCAATAAACTAATATCCAAGGTTATTTAATGTAACTTAAACAGTATGTAGTTGATATACAAGTGGATCGTGTTCAAGTAATAACCTAAAAGGTCTAGTATATGGATAAGGTTGGGTACCTTATCTTGGTAACACTATGGATATGACCCACTTTGTAAATGTTACAAATGTTGTAAGCGTTGCAAACGAATTGATCTAAATCGCTCATGTGGAGACATGTGAGTGGGAGTATCCTATACAATGAGTCTGTATAAGATCATACCACGAAATATATAATTTTTCTTTGTAACACCGTTAACTAAAGAGATTAATATTTCAAACGATGACCTTTTGTAACTCGATCTCAATCCTTAGTGGGTTATGAACTCATATCCATGAGGGCTGTTCGTTGATTTGGATGGTTGAGAGTGGCCTTAGTTGCCAACTCAATATGCCTATCCTTTTGGGGACGATTTCGAGTTGGGAGTTGGGAACATAGCTATACCAGATGAAACTCACTCCTTCCCACTTTTAGAATAAGTAAAAAGGTTGTTCCCTTAAGTGCTGACTCTGGGATTTGAACATTGAGGCCTCACCTCTCACTGACCTGAGAGGGGTTTTGTTTATGGTTAGACCATAAACAGATTGCTCATTAGTGAATCAATGATACTTAAGAAGCAAGAGGTAATTATTGGAGTAAAACGATAATTTGACCAAATTGTAATTACAAACAACTAGTAAAGGAACGTGTAATGGTTAAATCAATGGATACAAAAATATTCTATAGTTCATAAATGTGAAAGTGTGGGTTTTTAGTGGAATACCCCATGGTTAATAAAGGTTGATTAATTTAATTAAAGAGTTTAATTAATTAATCTCAAATCATTGGACTTATAACTGTAGGTCTATTACATCCCTCTACTAGCTCACAATAGGTTAAACAATGATTTTTAGTGTTGGAAGAATTTGAAATGTTGAGGGAATTAATATAATGTATATAGATCCATTTAATATAAAGTTGTTTTTTAATTAGATTCAAATAAAAACTATATAATATGAGAGTATTAATATTTAAATAACATTCAAATATTAAATTAATATGAATTGGATTCATATTAATTCTATAGGTTAAAATTAAGATGAATGAGATTCATACTAAAACTATAGATCATGAGAGAAAATGTATATTAGAATATGATTCATATATATTAAATTAAATTAATGATATTTAATGAATTAATTAAATAGATTTGATTAATTAATATTAAATTAAATTAACATTCCCCTGCAATTGTAGGGGAGTGATGAGTGGGTTAGGGGAGTTATAACTTGTAGAGGAGTCTGCAATTCAAACTCTCTATAATTTTTTACAAAAGAAAATCACTCAAGTTCTCTCTTCAATCTCTGTCTAAAATTAACAGAGAAGTGTTCTTTGCAAAACATCAAATATTCCCTTCTCTTCCAAAGAGTATCCTATCATCCCTTCCTTTTCCAAGAGAATACCAAAGAAGATCAATTGGTGGTGTCCAATACGTGAATTTTTTTCGTGTTATGAAATTTATCAAGACCGGGAGAAGACTTGAAGAAGCGATCTAAAAAGGTAACTTGTTCTTTTCCCTAGAAATTTGTAAAAAGCATGTTTAATCTTGATTAATATCTTTGTCCTGTGAATTTATTCTTCAAACAAAATTAAGGCAAAGTGATCGCATACTTCCACATGGAATTCAATCTCTTTAGCGACTTCACCTATGTTTCTTCATCTTCAAGTCTTATGGCTTCACTACAGCTTATCTACCTCTAAAGTCTTATCTACCTCCAAAGTCTTATGGCTTCACTACAGCTTATCTACCTCCAAGTTTGATGATCGCGCTCTTGCTTCTTCATCTCCAAGTTTGATGGTTGCACTGTAAATTCTCTGTGTCCAAGTTCGAGGGCTTCACTGCAGCTTCTCTATCTCTAAGTTTGGTGGCTTCACTGCATTTTCGTCGTCTCAAAGTTTGATAGCTTCGATGTAGCTTCTCTATCTTCCAAGTTCGACTGCTTTTGTCATAGCTTCTACATCTTCATGTTCAATAGCTTCACTGCTGCTTTTCCATTTCTAAGTTCAATGCCTTTGCTACTGCTTCTCTATCCTCCAAGTTTGATGGCTTTCGTCATTGCTCCTTTTCAACTCCAAAGTCTAGTGTAGCTAGCTTCGCTTCGTTTCATCTTCAAACTTTGGTGTATTTGGCTCTACTTCGCTTTATCTTCAATTTATGGTGCAATTGGCTTAACTTAGCTTCATCTTCAAGCTCAATTCAATGACATCATAGTCGTCTTATTTTCAAGATTAATCTCCTACAGGCTATACAGCCACCCAAATAAGAGATGTGCCAAGCAGGAGTCAGATACTTGTTAGTAGAGCATGACCACCCTTATAGGATATAAAGTACCCCATAGGGATGTGTCTAGTAGAAGTGAGATTATTGTTGGCAGAGCTGGTGACTATTGGCTTTTTGGCCTTTAACCTCAAATTAATTAATTTTAATTAATTAATTAATTAATGTTTTAATGATAACAAACTTGCTTTTATTTATTATTAACTTGAATCTTTTGAAGTGTCTATTGCATAGAGCTCGGAACAACGATTCTAATACAATTTGAATCGCCCAAATCGAAACTCAAACGAAGAAGATATAGGCGAAACAAGCTTAACGAAAAAATCCCGAGCTGATGACATGACATATCTTTTTTTCATCAAAGTGGGCCGATTGGAATGTGCCACTGATTTTTGGATTGATTTTAAAAATGTAAATGAATTTAATATTATTTTATGTTTATGTCTAATGGCTAGTTTTGGACACGTGCTAGACATTTGTTTTTTTTTGTTGGTTTTTAAAAGAAATGATTTTAAAAGATATCTTTTATTACATTATTTTTTTGTATGTGTCTAACGGCAAATTAAGTTTAAATATCTACTATTCAATTTTCTTTTACCAGCATCCAATGCCCCAAATTGAATGTGATTTTCACCAACTTTCCTTTCTTTTTAAACACTTCATCTTCTCCAAATTTTAACAACAATTTTACACTTCCTCCATAAATCAAAGCCACCATTGTTATTCTCTATCTAAGCTTCAATTTTAATCTTTTCATCTAATTCTTGAGAGAGATATCTTATGTATTGTGAGGATTAATTTGGTGTTAGCTAAAATTTATAAATCAACTCTTGTAGAGAGATTGTCAAGTGTGCTTTTTATATTTATAAACATTTTGTAAGGGTTGCTCTTGATCTTAGAAAAGTTGTAACGGTTTGATCCTCAACCGTGGAATGGATAAGGTTTGTTCTTGCGCTTGGGAATAGAATGTTGTAGCAGTTCGACTCTAAGCCGTGGAAAAAGTCAAAGACTTCTAGTGAAGTATACAAGAAGAGCTTGGGAAGTGGACATAGGCCAGTCCTGCCGAAATACTATAAAATTTTCGAGGTTAATTTCTCTATCCCTTTCCTACTTTAATTTTGCAATTAATTTTTTGTTACATTTTATTGTATTAAATTAATTGCAATATTTGTTCCTTAAATTAAATCCTTAATGTTTATTTAGCTTGTTTGAATTGATCTTTACATATCTCATACCAATCTTTTTATTAAAATCAAATTAGGTGCTTAAAATTATTAGTTTTAGTTACTAGGCTATTTTGGGTTGAATTTATTTGCATGATTTATCTCCCTCTATGGTTGCCATACCGATCCTACAATTGGTATTAGAGCAATTAACTCTTCCACATAAATTAATTTTAAAATATTATCATATTTTGAAAAGCTTAATTGCTAGAGCTATGACAACTTTAAATGGTGATTCTATTGATAGACCCCCATACTTTGATGGAAATATAAATTATGATGTCTGAAAAAATAAAATGAAAACATTTATGCTTGCTATGGATTTTAACATTTTGTATGTTTCTAAGCATGATTTTTCAAATTACAATTGAATAATGAGTTGCTTACTTTTAATGCCAAAGCTATTAATATCATATATTATGCATTGGATAGAAAAATATGTGATACAATCTTGTATTTTGATTATGCATATAACATATGGAAATTCCTTGATAATATGTATAGTGTACAAAATTCTCCTTGTACTACTAATGATTTATTTAATGTGAAGTAGAATTATAATTCTCAAAATCAACAAAAAAAAAATCCGTGAAGTGAAAAGGAAAAATGTGATGGATCTCTGTTGTGCTTAATGGTTCATTCCGATGGTGAAAGTGGCAAAGATGAGGTAATTCAAAAATCCCAAATTTACGATGAATTATATGATGCTTTTGAAGATATGAAACATGATTTAGATAAGCTTGGCGCTAAATATTTGAAATTATCAAAGAAGCATAAGATATTGATTATTGAGGATAAAACTTTGATTGTTGAAAATGCAAGCTTGAAAAATGGAGCTAATAATGTGTTGCATAATAAGGTTGATATTTGTTGTGATGAGAAAAATGACTTCAACGATAGAATCAAGTTTCTTGAGAATGAGAATGATGAGCTCAAATCTTTATCATATGATTTGAAAATTGAAGTGAATAATTTAAGAGTTAAAAATGAGAAAATTAAATCTTTCTCTTTGAAATTAAATGATGAAATTGCTACTTTGAAGAATAGAATTAATGAACTGGAAACTAGTAATACTTCTCAAGAAAAAGATAATTTTTCACTTGTTGATAAAATTACATTTCTTGAATATGATGTTGATGAGAAAAACAATCTTTTGTAAATGCTTAAATAGAAAGAATTGCTTGTTACTATAGAGTTTGAATTTGCAAAAGAGCTTATTAAGAAATTGACTATTGTATAAAAATTTGGATAAGATTAACGACGGGTAAATCATGTAACAACAAAAGGGGATTAGGCTATATAGAGCAAAATTGTTCATCTATTTCTAAGAGTACTACTTTTGTTAAAGTCACCCCTAGTATGTCTGGTTTATTTAATGTTCTTAATGTTGAATCTAAATTAGTGCTAAAGCATGAAAAATGTAGAAACATTCATGGAAAATCAAATTCTATGCATAAACAAATTTATGCTAGATCAAATTGTGCTCATAATAACAAATCAAATTTGTTAGTAAGCATGAAAAGGCTAATTCTAAATTTAAAAAATCAAAGTTTATACCTCATCATTCACATGCCAAAACTTAATTGTATACATAATGCTAAATTTGTGCCTAATCATAGAAATATTAGAAATTAAAACGAAAAACTAAAATTTGTGCCTACATGTCATTATTGTGGAGTTAAAGGTCATAAAAAGATTGTGAAAAAGCAATTGGTTAAAATCAAACTTTTGCCCAATGTTGTATGTTATTCTTGTAGCAAAATTGGTCATAAATTCAATACTTCTTATTTGCCAAAAATAAATGCTCATAATTTTGGAATTAATTTGAAATGGGCTCCAAAATCTTTGCATACTAACATGAAGGACCTAAGGAATGGGTACCAAAATCTATTGATTGAGCTTTTTTTTGTAGGTGTAGTTCAAGAAGCAATGGTTACTTTGACTTCACATTGGAAATAAATTCAATTCAAGAAACTAGTATGACTTTCTTGAATCTAAGAAATGAAGATTTGCTTATTTGGTAGCCTGTATTTTTTTTAATTATTAAGATTTAATGCCACGAGTAATCTTTGTATGTCTATTTATCTGGCATTTTTCTTTATTGCTTATTATTTGACTTTTTAGTCAATTAAATGACTACTCTATCCTTGTGTTTTTTCCTAGAAAATATTGAGGAAAAGGATGTTGAGTCTTGCACAAAACAAAATTATCTTTGTTTTAATGATTAAGATATGTTGTTTATCTTTCGGATGAAATTGATTAAATTTTTATTATATATTCTTTTTGAGCATGAGTTATGTATATTTTATAGTTTACTTTTTTGAACGAAAATTATTTTGGAGTATCTTATGTGTCCTATGTTGAGAAGAATTGATTATCATGAGCATATTGTTTTGAAGAATTGTTAAATACTTTTACATCGGATAGTAGTTATTAAATTGATTTACTCTCTTTTTCTTCTTTAGTGATTTGCTCAAAATTGGCATAATTCTTACTTATGCTGATACCATTGCTCTATTGATTGGCTAAAGCTGTTTTGCTTTTATTTAGTATCATTACTTGTTTTTTCAACAATTGGAATTTATTTTAGAATATTTGCTATTTTGGTATCTTAATTTCACTTAATGATTTTATCTCCATGGTCTTTCTTGATTTCTTATCAGAAGAAGAATGGTTGTTTTTGGGAGGAGTTATATATTTCATATATGAATTTCATGTATGAATGAAATCGATTCACATATTCTTTTAGTATTATGTACCCCTCTTATGCATATTATTTATTCTTTTAGGGGAGTGTTTATCTTTAAAGTAAAATTTTATTTGTTATTTCTACCATCAAGTTGATTATGTATTAAATGTCTTTTTACTCTAAGGGGAATGTTTCATTGATTTCAAAAAATGGGAAAAGTTTGTTAAACTAGTTGGTTCTTTAGGATGAATCTACAATGTGGTTGCTTATTTTCTGAAGACATATTGATAGGAGAAAAAATATGCAAAATAGTATGTGTTCATGATTTTAGGAGAACCTTTCATTTCTTTATGTTAATTTTCTTAAGTGTTCTTTTTTGATTGATTCCAAAAGGGGGAGAGGTAATAAGAAAAAGGGCTAGTCGCATAAATAAAATTCAAATCGAAAATAATAGAATATATAGTACAAGGATAAAATAATTGCATATATAGAACAAACAATGCTAAAAGACTAAAAAGCTCATGCCTAGCCACCATTTTGCTTGCTTCTTCTCGATTTTCTCAAATTGAAAGTTGCCACTGGTGATAGCTATCAGTAGCCACTAATAACTGCTATCAGCTGCTATCAATTTTATCAACTGATAATTACTATCAGTTGTAGCTTTCAATTTGAGAAATATTAATACAATCTTGAAATATTAGCTTTTAATTTTCTATTAGTTATCAATGACTATCATTGATAAACTTTCATCTTGGAATCAAACCGTGAAATATAAACAGTTATGACTATCATTGGCTATCAGTGATAGACTTTTATAAGTAGTTATCACCATTTAAAGAAAACCAACAACTTTGAAAGATTGAGTTATACCAGTAATGGAAAACTATTAGTGGTTATCATTAGACTTTCATAAATGACTTCAACTTTGAAAGATTAATACGGTAGTTGTCACTAATAGTCTTCTATCGTGGCTAGCACTTATAGCAGCTAACAGTCACTATCACAGATAGACTTTCATCAATTAGAATCAACCTTGAAATATTAACACTTAAGTCTAGCAATGATAGATTTCTATAACTAGTTATGAACTTTCAAAGAAACTCGTTATATAGATTTCACCTAACTTCTATCACCAATATCAATAATAGTACTCATATCGTGGTTATTAGTGATAACTTCTTTCATTGATAACATCATTGATAAGATGCTATCAATGATCTCACTGATATCGTACTACCAATGATCTCATTGATATAATGTTATCAGTGATAGCTCTCTATCACCGATAACATGCTATCAACGGTAGCTTCTATCACCGATAATGTGCTAATAGTGGTAGCTTCTATCATCGATAACATGATATTAGTGTTAGCTTCTATCATCGCTAACATGCTATCAGTGGTAGCTTCTATCAATGATAGCTACTAACCACCTAATTATCCCTTTCCTTATCCTTCACAAACATTCATACAGTCCTTTTTCTTTTCGATACTTCTCAAGGGCACTTTCTTAAAAACAGCTACTAGCCAAATCAAACCCTTCTTCATCGTTTGATTTTGTAAAAAAATATTACGGTACACAAATACACAAGTATTTCCATTTGTGCCCTTAATTTTGGGCCATCTATGCCATTTTTTCCCGTCTATTTCCAATAGACATCATTCTCTTAAAGTCTTATAAAAAGAAAAAAATTATTGGCCTGTCTGATATCGTTCGCATTTCTCATTTTTTTGATAAATAAACTTGTTTAATAACTATTCTCGTTTTTTATTTCAAACTTTTTAGAATTGTTTCTAAAAATGGTGCAAATTTGTGGACTAAAAAAATAGTTTCTTTCAAATTCGTTTTTATTTGCTATTTATATTTAATGTTTCATTATAATAATCAAACTTGATGATTGGTTTATTGGTGTTAAGTCACTTATGAATTAGGTACATTCAAGTCTTCGATACGAAACCCAGCTTCATAATTTTTATGAAAAAAAGGAAAGAAGCAAAAATAAGATAAAGAAAATATTTTTTTAAAAAAAAAAAAGAAAGAAAGAGAAGAAGCAAAAATAAGATAAAGAAAAGAAAATTAAAAAAAGAAGAAAGAGAAGAAGCAAAAGCTAAAGAAAGAAAAGAAAATTAAAAAAAAAACAAAAACAAAAACTGGAGAAAGGAAAGAAACAAAATTAAAAACAGGAAAGAAACAAAAGCTGAAGAAAAAAAAGAGATTAAGAAAATAAAAAAAAAATAAAAAAAAAAAAAGAGAGAAGAAGATGGTGTGCAGACAAGACAAGGGGAGTGAAATTGTAAATTAGAAAAAAATTCAAAAATTGACTTCTCAACACTTCCATATTTGCAAATTTTTAAAGAAGTGATATATTTTTAGATTTTTTTCCTTTATTTTACTATCTATTACAAATATCTTAAGAAAAATGAAAGCTCGTTGATATTGAATATATTGCTTTATGTTCAAGTGAATTGAAATGATGTGTGTTAATTATGCATCAAGAACATATTTCATATCACTTACCTATTTGGATTTCATTTTTCTTTACTTGTTTGTTATCATTAAAAAGGGGAGATTGTTGCCTTTATGGACCTTAACCTCAAATTCATTAATTCCAATTAATTAATTAATTAATGTTGATAACGAACTTATTTTTATTTATTGGCAATTTGAGTATTTTGAACTATCTATTGTGTAAAGCTCGAAACAGCGATTCCAGCATAATTTGAATCGCCCAAATCGGAGCTCAAACAAAGAAGATATAAGCAAAATAAGCTTAATGGAGAAATCTCGAGCCGATGATGTGACAATTTTTAATCAAAGTGGACCACTTGAAATGTGCCACCTGGACCAATGGAGGAGTGACATATGGTGAACTTTTGATTTCTGGATTGATTTTTAAAAAAATGAATTTAAAAAGAAATTAAATTTAATATTATTTCATGTTTGTATCTAACTACTAGTTTTGGACACATGGTGAATATTTGCTTTTTGTTGGTTTTTAAAAGAAATGATTTTAAAAGATATATATTATTAAAAAAAATGA
>NW_028326240.1:997529-1017088 GCF_027475165.1 Benincasa hispida | reverse complement strand
ATCAACTCCAACTCAAGTTCAACTCCACAAAACAAGTTTCTCCGAAAGCCTCGTGTGAACACTAATCCTTCAATAAGATCAACAAGTCTAAAGGCCGATCATCCAAGAAGATCATCAAGCCCAAAAGCCGATCATCCTAGAAGATTAACAAGTCCAAAGGCCGATCATCCAAGAAGATCATCAAGCCCAAAGGCTGATCATCCAAGAAGATCAATAAGCCCAAAGGCCGATCACCCAAGAAGATCAACAAGCCCAAAGGCTGATCACCCAAGAAGATCAACTAGCTTAAAGTTTATATTTTATTTTGAAAGCATCAAAATAATGTGTATTAGAGATTGTACTCACTTTCCAAAAAATTAATACAAATACAAAGTTCAAGTTCCACGAAATAAATTTCTCTTGGAATCTTGTGCGAACAAATTGGCACGCCCAGTGGGACATCTCTACTTCTCATCTCTCTCTCGTCATCCAAGTCTGAAAAATCTACAAATGGCACCAAAGAAAATTGCATCCAAAGCTACCATCGCAAGCAACACTTACATATGGAGGAAATCTGGGACCAGCTGATGGAATCTCTTAAAGGCGGGATTGTCATCAGAAAAAATCCCTTGTTCGACAACTATGCTTCTGCTACTGATCTATTAGAGAAAGAATTACATTTTGATGTAATGTCTGCCATGATGGCTGACGTAACAACTGAGTCGACCATGGCAGAGATTGAGGTAAAGATAAATCTCCTAATGAAGGCTGTAGAGAAGTGAGATCATGAAATCGCTGCTTTAAGAGATCAGACACAAGCTCAAGATACTGCTGAATCAAGTTAATTCCCAGTTACAAAAGCCAATGACAAAGGAAAGACTGTCTTGCAGGAAAGTCAGCCACCACAATCCACCTTTGTTGCCTCCCTGTTATTTCAACAGCTCTAGGATATGATCACAAACTCCATAAGAGCTTAGTACGTAGGACCGTTGAAAACTTCCTTTATGTACTCGAAGCCATACACCAAAAGAATCGACAACTTGAGAATGCCAGCTAGGTATCAACCTCCAAAGTTCTAGCAGTTTGATGGAAAGGGCAATCCAAAACAACATATTGCACACTTCATTGAAACCTACGAAAATACAGGAACCAGAGAAGACCAGCTAGTCAAACAATTCGTCCGTACCTTGAAAGGAAATGCTTTCGATTGGTATATTGATTTGGAGCCAGAAGTGATTGACAGTTGGGAACAGCTAGAAAGGGAGTTCTTTAACTGCTTCTAAAGTACAAGGCGCACTGTTAGCATGATGGAGCTGACGAACATCAAACAGTGGAAGGGAGAGACGGTCGTCGATTACATCAACCGATGGAAAGCTTTAAGTCTGGATTGCAAAGATAGACTTACTGAATTATCTGCAATGGAGATATGCATTCAAGGCATGCACTGGGAGCTTCTCTACATCCTACAAGGGATAAAACCTCGTACATTTGAGGAGCTAGCAACACCGCTCATGATATGAAGCTGAGCATTACCAATAGGGGAACTAAAGATTTCCTAGTCTCTGAAGGGAGAAAATACAAAAATGATGCCAAGGGCACTGAAAAGATCGTGGGTAGTGCCACAAAAGAATCTATGGTCGTTCATGTGACCCCGCTAAAATTTTCCTTTAAGAGAAAACAAACAAAATTTGAAAGAAGGCACAATGAGGGCGAGAAGCGTCGTCCAACTCTTAAAGAATGACAAGAGAAGGTTTATCCATTCCCTGACTCTAATGTGGCAGATATGTTAGAGCAACTATTAGAGAAACAACTTATTCAGCTACCGAAATGCAAGCGGCCGAAACAAGAAGGAAAAATAGATGATCCTAACTACTGCAAGTATCATCAGGTCATTAGTCACCCAGTTGAAAGGTGCTTCGTGCTGAAGGAACGAATTATGAAGTTGGCTCGTGAAAAGAAGATTGAGCTAGATTTGGATAAAGTAGCTCAGACAAATCACGCTACAGTAACGGCGACTTCAAATGTTCCATTACTGTCTGTGTCCCATGCTCAAAGACAAAGCCTGATCCAGTTTGGAGAATTCGAGCCTATAGTTGTTTGGTTCCAACAAGAGATTCAAATAGCAAATTTCGAAAAGAAAGATGAGCTTGTTGAAGATGACTACGAAGGGTGGATAGTAGTGACTCATCGAAAGAGAAGACAACGAAACTCTACCCAAAAAGAGTCACGTTCCTATCGAAGCTATAGAAGAAGAAACAAGACTCATAAAAAGAAAGGCAAAAAGATGACACGGAAGCCTAAGCCTGCTAAGAAAGAAGACAAGGATTTTCCTCAATTCCGACGGCCGACAACTTCGGCAAAATTTCTCCCAAGAAGCTTTCTCAATAATCATCTAGAGAAAGTATCAGAAGTTATTGCATGTCACACTGTTGGCATAGTGGAAGTCGACAACAATCATGTGACTGTTGAAGAAGTAAACGACTCAGAAGAAATGAGGCAAAGAACTTCTGTCTTCGATCGTATTAAGCCTTCAAGTGCTCGATCTTCAGTTTTTCAAAGATTGAGTTTGGCCACGGTAGGAGAAGAAGACCAATGTCCAACGACTACTTCTGCTCGAACTTCAGCCTTCAAAAGGCTAAGTATATCCACATTAAAGAAAGATCAACCTTCAACATCTGCTTTTGATCGTCTCAAAACAACAAGCGATCAACGTAAAGGAAGGATGAAAATCTTGAAGCCAATGTCATTCCCTGAAGAAAACAACGACGAAAAGATTCACAGTCGTGTCCCTTCACGCATGAAGAAGAAATTTTCTGTTGACACAAGTACAAAAGGTTCCTTGATAGTGAAGTCAACACTCATCATATTGACGAATCCTACAATGAAGAGGATAATCAAAACCATGATGAAATAAGAGCTTCTAAAGTTTAAATGAAGAAGCTCCTCATCGCAAGAGCCTAAACTGCATGATGCTCCTGGCCCCCATGAGCTTAAAATGTGAATGGCCCCCTCCAAAAAAAAAAAAAAAAAATCTTTGTATGAACTACGTTACGACTTGATCCCTGTCATTATAAAGAGTACGTAGGCAAATTATAGAAATTTAAGTTCAATCACGCAAAAAAAAAAAAAAAACATTCTTCTTGAACTACATTATGACTTGATCCCTATCATTATGAAGGGTATGTAGGCAGCTTGAAAGAAACTTCAAGTTCAGTCCAGTTAAAAAAAAAAAAAAAAACTTGAACTACGTCATGATTTGATCCCTTTCTTTAAAGGTACGAAGGGATTTAAAGAATTTAGGTCTAGTCCATCAGAAGAGGTACGACAACCACGCAAATATGATACTACAAGATTGATGTTGATCATCCCCATTAAAGAATGACACTCCAGATTGAAGATGTTAATCCCTATTGGGGGTAACATAACGGATTGAAGAAGTTCATCCCTCGTAAAGAGCCAGCACAGTAAATAAAAGGCACACGTTTGGAATGCACTTCGCTTCCTCTTCGAAATCAAACTCGGATGCTTTTCCATCTTCAAGTTCAGAGGTTTCATCGATGCTTCATCTTCATGCTCAAGTCTACAGGCTTTTCAATGGCATCTTCATGCTCAAAGTCACGAAGTCGAGCTCAATGTGAAGATTCATCGATGCTTCGTCAAACTCAAGTGCGGAGGATTTACGGATGCTTCAAGCTCAAATGCGGAGGATTCACCGATTCTTCAAGCTCAAGTGTAGAGGATTCGCCAATGCTTCATCAAACTTAAATGCGGAGGATTTTCCAATGCTTTGTCAAACTCAAACGCGAAGGTCTCGTCGATGCTTCTCCATCTTCAAGTTCAGAGGCTCCATCGATGCTGCTTCATCTTCAAGTTCAAGATTGGCGTGCATGACCCCACTTCCATCTTCAAGTTCAAGATTGACGTGCTTGGCCCCACTTCCATCTTCAAGTTCAAGATCGGTGTGCATGGCTCTACTTCCATTTTCAAGTTTAAGATTGGTGTGCATGGCTCCACTTCCATCTTCAAGTTCAAGGTCGGTGTGCATGGCTTCGCGCCGTCTTCAAGTTCAAGGTCGATGTGCATGGCTCCGCTCCATCTTTAAGCTCAAGATCGGTGTGCATGGCTCCGCTTCATCTTCAAGTTCATGGTCGGTATGCATGGTTCGACTCCATCTTCAATGAGTCAGTTTACAAAATCATGACGCAGCTTTGCTTCATCTCCAAAGTCTGGCGTGGTTCGCTTCATCTTCAAAGTCCTGGCGTGGCTTCGCTTCATCTCTAAATTGATGGCACGACTTCGCTTCATCTTCAAAATTTTGGTGCAGTTTCGCTTTATCTCCAAAGTCTGGCGTGGTTCGCCTCATCTTCAAAGTTGTGGCGTGGCTTCGCTTCATCTCTAAACTGATGGCACAACTTCGCTTCATCTCCAAAGTCATGGTGCGGTTTCGTTTCCTCTCCAAAATGTTGGTACAACTTCACCCCTTCTCCAAAATTGGTGTAGCTTCACTTCCTCTAAAAAATGTGGGTCTGGTTCCACCTCATATACGAGATCAAGTTTGGTTTGCCAAGCTCTACCTTATATACGAGGACAACTCTGGTCCGTCTGGCTCTGCCTTGTACGTGAGATCGACTCTAGCTAACCTGACTCCGCTCAAAAGCTTGATGACATATTCTTCTCATCTTCAAAGTTTGATGGCATATCCGCCTCATCCTCAATACTCAATGGCATATTTCCCTTATCTTCAAATTTTGATCAAAGAGTAACATAATAAGGTAGACCTTATCGAGATCCTCCCTAGGGTGAAAGCATGGGAGAGTTGTAAGCCTTGCAGGCCCCTCCCATGACGTTCAGGATATGTGAACGGTGCTACAAGGTAGACTTTATCGGGATCCTCCCTAGGGTGAAAGCATGGGAGAGTTGTAAGCCTTGCAGGGCCCCTCCCATGACATTCAGGATATGCAAACGGTGCTACAAGGTAGACCTTATCGGGATCCTCCCTAGGGTGAAAGCATGGGAGAGTTGTAAGCCTTGCAGGGCCCCTCCCATGACATTCAGGATATACAAACGGTGCCATAAGGTAGACCTTATCGGGATCCTCCCTAAGGTGAAAGCGTGGGAGAGTTGTAAGCCTTGCAAGGCCCCTCTCATGTTGTTCAGGATATGTGAACGGTGCTACAAGGTAGACCTTATCAGGATCCTCCCTAAGGTGAAAGCATGGGAGAATTGTAAGCCTTACAGGGCCCTTCCCATGACATTCAGGATATGCAAATGGTGTTACAAGGTAGACCTTATCGGGATCCTCCTTAGGGTGAAAGCATGGGAGAGTTGTAAGCCTTGCAGGGCCCTCCCATGACATTCAGGATATGAGAATGGTGCTATAAGGTAGACCTTATCGGGATCCTCCATAGGGTAAAAGCATGGGAGAGTTGTAAACCTTGCAGGGCCCCTCCCATGACGATCAAGATATGCGAACGGTGCTACAAGGTAGACTTTATCGGGATCCTCCCTAGGGTGAAAGCATGGGAGAGTTGTAAGCCTTGTAGGGCCCCTCCCATGACGATCGAGATATGCGAACGGTGCTATAAGGTAGACCTTATCGGGATCCTTCGGGAGAGTTTTAAGCCTTGCAGGTCCTCTCCCATGACGATCAGGATATGTAAATGGTGCTACAAGGTAGACCTTATCGGGATCCTTCCTAGAGTGAAAGCATGGGAGAGTTATAAGCCTTGCAGGGCCCCTCCCATGACGATCAGGATATGCGAACGGTGCTACAAGGTAGACCTTATTGGGATCCTCCTTAGGGTGAAAGTATGAGAGAGTTGTAAGCCTTGCAGGGCCCCTCCCATGACGATCAGGATATGCGAACAGTGCTACAAGGTAGACTTTATCGGGATCCTCCCTAGGGTGAAAGCATGGGAGAGTTGTAAGCATTGCAGGGCCCCTCCCATGACGAATAATATATACGAACGGTGCTACAAGGTAGACCTTATCAGGATCCTCCCTAGGGTGCAAACATAGGACAGTTGTAAGTATTGCAGGGCCCCTCCCATGATGATCAAGAAACATGAACAGGCATACAGTAGATAAACCATACCAAGGTCATCCTACAAAAGACGCGGTTGTACTCCCTTGAGTTGCGCTTTAGCTCCTACAAAAGAGTAAGGGGGACAAATTAGTAAACCTACGCGCAAAAAAAAAAAAAAAAAATAGCAAGTAAAGAAAAAAGAAAAAAAGAGAAAAAAGAAAAAAATAAGGAAAAAAAATGAAAGAAGAAGAGAAAAATGAGAAAATGAAAATTAGAAGAAGAGGAGGGGATGAAGATAATGGAGGGTTTGGGGTTCTATCTATAGAGGTTCCTGGGTTCCATAAAAATTAGGAAATCCAAATCAAATAAAATATTTAAAAAGATTTTTTATCAGATTTCTTAATTTGATTCTATCCTAATTTCAAATTAAATTAAACAAATTTCCTATTTAATTTAATCTTATTAGATTTTGTCCTCAAATTTATCTTCAACTAAGATTTGGACATATTTCAAATTTTATTCAAAGTCAAATTTAAATTGTGGATAAAATCATAAATTAAAATTTGACCATATTCCAAATTTTATTCAAAATCAAAATTGTTCAACGTTGAGATTAAATTGCAAATAAAATCTCAAATTAAAATTTGGGCATATTCCAAATTTTATCCCAAATCTAAATTATGAGACTTTTATGCTCAAGCCAAATTATTAAGGATAAAATCTCAAATTAAAATTTGGGCATATTCCAAATTTTATCCCAAATCCAAATCATTAGACTTTTATCCTCAAAACAAATTATTAAGGATAAAATCTCAAATTAAAATTTAGGCATCTTCCAAATTTTATATCAAATTCATCTAAATTTAGGTTTTAAATCAAGTTGTGGGAAAGATCTAAAATTCATCCCAAATTAAAATTTGGCCATATTCCAAATTCAAGTATCCTATTGAGCGGATAAGAAAAAAAAAATCAGCTTTTATTAAAATTTGGGCATATCCCAAATTTTATCTTAAATCCAAATCAAATTAAATTGGGACAAAGCTCAAAATTTTTCGTAAATTTGGCGATATTCCAAATTTTATTTGAGGTTAAATTCAAGAATAAATATATTTGGATTTTGATTCCAACTTTATATTTTTCGAGATTCATCTACTCATGTATGTGCATAAATCTCGAAGGGGGCATTTATTAAATGAGAAATTTTAGACCAATCACAAGTTGCCACGTCATTTACTAAATTAACGATGAAATTCCAAATCATTAAATTTGGGCTCAATTAGGAGTTGAATATGTCCTGAATTGAAGTTGAAGACAAATTTCGATGACGCCACGTGGTTTTATCATGATCGTTGAATCAGATAAGATTAATTTGGCCCAATTTGATATTATTATTTGGGTCAAAGTCTAACTAAATCCAAAAATAGGTTGAATTTGACCCAAATGTCAAATCAGGCCTAAATCTGATTAATTGGGTCCAAAGGCCAACCCCATGGATCAACCAAGCCCAAGTCCAACTAATTGAGCCCAAAGGCTAGGCCCATGGATCAACCAAGCCCAAGCCTACCTGTGAACTCTATAAATAGATAAGCTCTCCTCATTTGGAAGGGTCAGCAATTCTATACTCTAGAGAGAGGGAATTCTCTACAATCAGAAGACTCATTGACTCCTGAAGCTGACCACGCTTGAAGACTGAAGTCATTTGGAGATACAAGCATTCTGAAGACTGAAGTTCTTTAGAGATGCAAGCATTCTGAAGACTGAAGTCCTTTGAAGATACAAGCATTCTGACCATGCTTGAAGACTGAAGTCCTTTGGAGATACAAGCGTTTTGAAGACTGAAGTCCTTTGAAGATACAAGCATTCTGACCACACTTGAAGACTGGAATCCTTTGAAGATACAAACATTCTTCCAAGATTCGAAGCTTAAGAACATCCACACGCCCTACTTCTAAACATCAAGCGTACGTATCCAACCGAGAGAGAATCAGAGGATCAAGTACTAGAGATCGAACCACAACGCATTAAATCAACCTCAACATCAACACCAACTTAAGTTCAACTCCACGAAATAAGTTTCTTCGAAAGCCTCGTGCGAACACTAATCCTCCAAGGAGATCAACAAGCTCAAAGGCCGATCATCCAAGAAGATCAACAAGCCCAAAAGTCGATTGTTTAAGAAGATCAACAAGCCCAAAGGTCGATCCTCCAAGAAAATCAACAAGCCCAAAGACCGATCGTTCAAGAAGATCAACAAACTTAAGGATTATAGTTTATTTTGAAAGCATCAAAATACTATGTATTAGAGATTGTACTCATTTTCCACAAAATTAATACAAATACAAAGTTCAAGTTCAACAAAATAAATTTCTCTTGGAATCTCGTGTGAACACGAACTTTTATAGACACTTCAATTAGGTTCTTGTTCTTGGGGCATTGATAAGTATCGCAAAAAAAATAAAATAAAATAAAAATAAAGAAAGAAAGAAAGAAAAAGACCGATTTAGCAATAATTTTTCAAAATGGGAAAATATAGCAAAAAAAAAACATTAAAGTTGATTTGAAACTGATTTTCATTTTTTATCATTCAAAATTTACCCTTAGTAGTGTATGAGCATGTATATCAATGATATATTTTATATCTGGTATATTACTCAAGTTAATATACTTTATATTTGGTATATGAGTTGATTAATATATGTATCTAAGTTATACAATTGATATACCAAAATTGTCATTCATATACTATATTTATCAGTCAAGTGCTCGTACATTTGCTATTATTTGTGGACTTTGACTGATATACTAAATATAAAGTATCTAAGTTACACCATTGATATACTAAATTTATCATTCATAAATTATATTTATCAGTCAACAAGTGTTTGTGTATTTACTATATTCGTGGTCTTAGGATGTGTTTGACATACATTTTCAAGTGTTTAATTTACAAAATAAATCATTTTGGAAGAATTTGGAGTGTTTGACAATCACTCAAAATAACTTTTTAAGTGTATTTTAATAAAAAAATTTTTTATCAAAAGTATTTAAATAAAAATAAACTTCTTGAAAAACATTTTTCCTCAAATCAATCCAAATGGGGCCTTAATCTGAATTTTCATTAGTTTGTTATAGAATATTATTTTTTCTAGTATATTATAGTCAGCTTATAATGGTTCAACCCGTTTTGTTGGTAACCATTTTGAATGAAGTTTGATAAACTATTGACACAACAATACTACGCTTGAAATTGAATATTGAATAGGTATCGATATACTATTAATATACTTGAACAAATGTGTTTTTAAGAAATATTGATATACTAATGATACATTAGCGTTAACTTGAAATGAATTTTGAGTTAATGTTGATATTGATATACCAATGTTATACTTGCATTTTTATTTAAAATTAATGTTAACATCTACTAATGATACATTAATAATATACTTAAAATTAGTTTTTAATGAGTATTGATACAATAATAATACACTACTTTATAATTTAAGTGAATTTTGAATGAGTGCCTATATACTGCTAATGCACTAATAATATATATATACATGAAATTGAATTTTGAATGAGTGTTAATATATTACTGATACATTGCTATACTTGAATTACATTTAATGAGCATTGATATACTCTTGATACACCACTATTAAACTTGAAATGGATTTAGATTATGAGTGTCGATATAATATTGATACAAAATGATGTGTTGGATTTTATGTCCTAAAACTCGTGGTTTGTAAACAATAAAACTTATTCTGAAAATTCAATTGAATATATGAATTGCTTATTAGAAATCCAATAAACCAAAAAGACCCATGACTATTACATGAGTAGTTGAACTTTTTGGGGAGATATAAAAGTGGATCAGATTCAAGTAAATAGTCAAAATGATAAATAGTATATGAATGAGGATGGGTGTCTTATTCTGGTAACACTATTGGATGCGACTCACTTTGTAATTATTACAAAGAGTTGTAAAGTGCTACAAACGATGTGATCCGAATTCGTACATGTTATGACATGAGAAGTGGGAGCGTCTTGTGCAATGGGTTTGTATAAGATCAGACCACGAAATCGGTCACTCTTACTTTATAAAGTTATTTACTGTTTAAAACTGACTATTTCAAAACGATGACCTAGGTAACTTGACCTTAATCCTAAACTAACTATGAACTTCTGTTTATTCGGGATTATCCTTAGATTTGCATAGGTGAGGGTTGACTCAACAACACCGACTCAATAAACCTCCATTTCAGGGATAAGACCAGGTAGATAGCTGGGGACATAGGGTGCAAGATGGAATTCACTCCAACCCGCTTTCAGGGATAGTAGAGAGGTTGTTCCCTTGAGTGTTGACTCCGGGTCTTGAACAAAGGGGCCCCATCCTCTCATTGGTTTGAGAGGACTCGGTTTGTTGATCGGATCACAAATCAATTGTTCATTAGAGGATCAGTGGGATTTAAGGAACAAGAGGTAATCTCGAGGATAAAACAAACATTTGCCCCAACCGTTATTACGAACAACCTGTGAATAGTTAACTTACTAATCATGGTTATATCGAGTGGACATAATATATCTACAGTGAGGAAGTGCAACTATGAGCTTTAGTGGAGTGACCCATTAGTTAACGAATAGGGGTTAATTCGGGCTAATGAGTTTAGCGAATTAATCTCGGATCGTTGGAGCCCATGATTTATAGGTCCGCGAGGTCCCCTACTAGCTCGTAAATGGATTAGCTTTAAAGTAGCGTGATAAGTTAATTTGAAATGTTCAAATTAGAATTAAGAAAATTAGTAATTATATGAGATATAATTACGCGTTTAATTTTAGAATTAAACGGAATTGGAGAATTAATTAATATTTAAATATGATTTAAATATTAAATTCATAAAGGTGGAGTTTATGTAAAATTAATTTAATATTTGATATTAAATTAATTAGAATTAATTAAATTGTTTAATTAATTATTAATTATTAATTATTAATTTTATTAGAAAATTAATTTATGAAATTAATTTTGTAAAATTAATAAATGTTTTCAATTTTGAAAATTAAATTGATTTTAGAAATCAAAATTGAAATTGAAAAATACAAAATGGAATTATGGATTTTTCCATTAACATCTTCAACTATAGGGTTAGTAATAATCCCCGACCCCGATTTTATATAGTTATATTTTTAATATTTTATAAATATATATTTATAATATATAAAATAACTTATTTATATGTTTGTTTATAATGTATACTATAGACTTATGTTGTAAGCTCAATATTAAATACATAAATTCTAAATTTAAGCCCAAAAGTCAAGTCCAAACTTAAAAAATTAAAAGAAAAAAATGAAAAATCTCCGCGGGGATCTGATAGGGGATTCCCCGCGGAGAAACGGGGAATGGGGCCCCGCGGGGACCTGTTTCCTCGACGGGGAATCCCCGCCCCCGTCCCTGCCTTCAAATGGCGGGGATGGGGAGAGGGGAATTTCCCCCACGGGGCCGGGGACGGGGGACCCTCCCCCACTCCGCCCCGGCCCCGTTGCCAACCCTATTCAACTAGCTCATACTAAACCCACTTAAGTTTGGCTTCAATTCTCCAAGCATGAGCTGCACCTCATACAACCATCTTCTTTGCATGAAGGTCCTACAATAAATAGAGAAGATCGAAGTGAAATTGAGGTATACATCAATTGAGTTTTTGCTGAAAAATTCGAGTTGAAGAAAAGTATTCTTCAAGTGGATGGTGCAGTGAGTTCTTTTCTAAGTTCCCTTCATTCAAGCTTATCTTGAGTCCCACAACTCAATCTAAAGCTCCAAGGGAATAGTAGGGAAGATCTTGAGGTGGTTCACAGTGAGAATTGGAGAAGTTTTGCAGCAAAATCGAGATTCTAAAGGTTCTACAAAGGTATAACTTGAAACTCTCTTATTATTATATGAACATGCTTATTGATCCTTGTTGCTTCCACTGCATGCCGATATACTCTTATATGATGTACATGAAATGAATTTTAGTGGCTATTAATATGGATCCATCTACGTTATATTTTATATGAATTTTGAATGAGTGTTATAAACTACTGATACACTAAATACTTAATATTGTATTTTGAACGAATTATGATATACTATCGATAAACAAAAGATCTATTTGAAATTCATTTCGAATTAGTACTATTATACAATTATAATATCAATATTATACTTAAGTATCATTTGAAATAGTATATTTCATATTTGGTATTCTTTAAAATCGGGTATATTTATAAATTGATTTATGAAATATATGTTATATAATTGATTTACCAAATTTAATTTAAATTATATACCATTAAAATCATATCAATATTTCAAAAATAGAACAAATTAACTAAAATACTTTATATCTAGTATATTAACTGACAACAAAATCAATTTTGAAAACATGACCCAAGTGATACCAAAACCTAATGAGACCATCAAAATTGAACTAATGGAATGAAAGTAACTCTATATCAAAACGAAATAAGAAATAAAAATAATATTTACCATAACCTAAAAACAACGTTAGCCATAACACAATTAAAGTCATGGTATATAAGTTGTATAAACGATATTATTTAAATAAAGTATATAGACTAATTGATATACAAAATATAAAGACTGATATACCAAAATATAAAGCATATTAGATTTACCTGCTGATACACAAATAAAAGTACAATCGAAATAATAGAAAAAAAAAACCAAAAATCATGTTTAAAGTTTTTGATATATTTGCAATTTTTGCTATTCACTGTAATTCCTTAAGTTCTTTTATATTCCTTAAATGTTTTCTTGTAAAAAAAATAAAGAAAATATTGTTGTGATCCTTTTCTATCATTTGCTTTCAAATGATTTGTATTACAGTCATGCATGATTTGTATTATATATACGACATATAATATATTTTTTATATGAAGATTAAAATCAAAATGTACCAATATAGTAATATATTAACGTTTTGTAACTATTAAATCGATATAATTATATCGTTAGTATAAAAAATATCTATAAATTCTTTAAAAAGTCCCCCAAAAAAAAAAAAAAAACCTAGCTAGGCACTCATACACGTAAGGATTAACTAGATAAATAATTCAATTTAAACATAGGTTTTGAAACATAGACAACCCATTTTTTTTCTTTTTTAAATTATTAAAAAAAATTAACATCATATTAGAAAAAAAAAACGAAAATACGGTATATATAACTTTTTTTTTAAAAAAAAAAAGTTTTAATAACTGATTGCAAAAAGTAAATAATAAACAAGATATTGGTTCATATTGAAATGGGACTATAATTGAAAAGATAAAAGATAATAGGTGAAGAAAATTTGGTGTGTGTATTTTTCTTTTTTTCTTTTTTTAATTAATTTGGGGGCACCGAGAGAGGGAGAGGAAAAGAAAGAAAAAGAATAATTATTTTAATGTTTTGCAGCTAATACATCATTTACCTATTTTATTATTATTATTTTTTTGAATTTTTAAAACGAGAATTTATCTTAAAGAGCTTAGAAGCATTTCAAGATGTTAAAAACGAGTATAACTCAATTGACGTATATTATTTGTTAACAACCATGAGACAAAAATCTCCTCGTCCCTATTTTGAAGAAGAATTAGCTAGTATGGATATTAATGGCAAATGAGTTTATTAGGCTATTGAACTTTCAATTTTATGTCTAATGGATCCATAAAATATTAATTTTTTTGAAAAAACTATCTCATACATCTTATATAGACATAAATCCATAAAATATTATTATTTTTTTAAAAAAATATCTCATACATCTGATATAAAATTAAATTTTATGTCTAATAAGATCTTAAACTTTTAATTTCGTATTTAGTAAATTTGTAAAATTGAAATATGTTGAATACGTTAATGATGTATTAGACATGAAATTGAATATTTAAATACTTATAAATACAAAATAAAAATTTAAAGATATATAAAAATCAAAATAAAAACAGCACAGTGGAAGTATTGGATCCCTTTGTTTTTCTTGTTTTTTTGTTTTTTTTTTTTTTAAGTTAGAATTAAACATAAATATAGAGGGTTAAATATTTACGTGCCCTAATACCGTAAGACCTTTTTTTGCTACGACGTGAATAATGATTTGTGGGAAGCTCCTTCAAAAAAGGGGAGAATTCTGCAAATAATTGTTCTCTGTAGAGTGCGTAAATGACTTGTGACAAATATCCTAAGGTCCTATTTATAAAGCAAATTTTGCTTTAATTGAAAAGTAATTTAAATATCAAATATTAAAATTATATATAATATTAATGTAATTGAATCTTATTCAATTGTCAAATTCTCTTAAGAATATATTTATATTTTAGTATCTTATATTAAAAAAATATATTAAATTATTGGATTCAATTCAAATACTTTAATTATCCTAATATATCTTTTCATATTTGAATGTCATTGAAATTGTGTGATACATTATTAATTTTATTCAATAATTGATGAAATAAATACAATAAATATGTATTTCCTCATTTAATAAATCAAATATATAAAATATTAATTTGAACATTCCAATTTTTTTCAACTAAATTGATTCATACAATCTAGCAATAGAACCTTATGGACCTATAGATTATAAGCTCAAATGACATAAAATTAATTTATTAAACTATTTTATTAATCATTTTGCATTCATTAACCGTAGTTCACTCTATCATAGATCTATAGTTGCATTCTTATGCATTGTAGGACAAGTTGTGTTCATGGCTACAATCGTTACAAATGAGTTGATCCTTCACAAATTGTCATAATTAGAGCTGGATCAAATGTTCTTTTTACCACTACAATTACTTATTGTACCTTAAGTGCTACTGATCCTTTAATGAACAATGTATTTATGATCCCATCATGAATCAAGTGCTTCTTGAGCTAATGAGAGGGTGAGACCTCATTGTACAAGTCTCAAATAAGTACCTAAAGAACTACTACTCTACTTTCCCTAAAGAAGTAAATTTCATATTGTGAAATTACATTCATAACTCCCTATTTAGTCAACTCCCTAAAACAGTAGACTTATTAAATTGACTACTTCGACCATTCTCACTCATGAAATTCAAAGGACGAGCACTCACGGGCAGAGAGTTCATAACTCACTTAGAATCCGGATCGAGTTGTATATGATCATTTGATGATTATTAATCTCTCCAATTAACAGATTTATAAAGAAAGATTAAATATTTTGTGGTCTAATCTTACACAAATTTTTTATATAGGATACCTCTACTAACATATCTACACATGAACAATTTTGATCAAATTATTTGTAATATTTACAAAGTGAGTCATATCCATAACGTTACTAGGATAAGATGCTCAATCTTATCTATATACTATAAATGTTTTAGGTTATTTTTTTAAACATGATCCACTAGTACGTTAACCACATACTGTTCAAGATTATATTGAATAATTTTTTTTTTTTTTTATTGTAATGGATAATTTTATATTACATATAAAATAATTAATTTAAATAACTCTTTAATTACGAGACTTTGGTAACAATTTTGTTATTAACTTCCTGTTATTGAAACTTTTGCTCACTTTCTCCTAAATTCCATACTTTGGTTCTTACATAAACATGTGCATTATTATTCCAATTCTATTAACAACCATAAGTTTTTTGAAAATGGACTTTTTAACTTTTCAAAATTTGGTGGATTCTTTTAAAATATTAATAAAAAGTGAATAATCAAATAAAAAATTTATAGGTGAAAGTAGGGTTTATATTCTAAATTTTAAAAAGTTAAATTACAAAGTTTATGGTTTTGATAAAGTTACTAAATGATTTTATAAAACCTCATAAATAATTCATGTGTTTTGATAAACTATCGTACATAGTCTTTACTGTATGAACCATTTATAAATATTTTATCAAACTATAGAAATTAAATCCTAATTATAAATTATATGGAATACATTTTTGAACTATTTTCCAACAATGATTTCAAAAAAAAAAAAAAAAAAAAAATCCCTATTCTCCAACTATGAGAAATGAGGACCGAAGTTGTAATTTAACCATTTTTAAAACCCATAAACAGAAAGCGAATGGGGACTAGATTTGTAATTTACCAATTCTTGCAAGTTAGCGGTAGGAGTGTAAATGGGCTACATGCCTATCCTGATTCCTAATTAGTTTTTTAAGTAATTAAAAAAAAAGAAAATGGAAATGGCGCCATTGGCATTTTTGGCTGCACTTGCAAAAAAGAAAAAACGTTTTTTTTTTAAAAAAGAAAAATAAAAAATATTATTTTTTCCAGATATAAATAGTGGGTTTCCTGTACGGTGGCACCACGGTCCTCTTTCTAAAAGGCCAACTCATCATCACTTCAAACCCTAGCTCTCTCTCTCTCTCTCCCTCCTCCAGATCTCGCCGGATATTCAGCCGATGTGATTTGCGCCATAGACGTTGACCATCTCCGGCGTCCACCTCTTCCCCATTTCCCCCATTACCGGACTTCCATTTCACCTTCGCATGATCGCCGCCGCCATCCATGGCTTCCGCATGCGTTAACAATGTCGGAATGTCGTCGGAAAATTTCCTCGATTGCTCTTCTTCTGTTCCATGCCATTCCTATGGTTGGCTCAGCCCTCGAGTCTCCTTTAGCCGCGACTTCCCTGACGACTCCCCTCCTTCCAACCTCATCGGACCTCTATCTAAACCTAACCCGGCCGGAGAGTCCGAGATTCGAGATCCGGATCCTGAACTGGTTCCAGTCAGCGAGTTCGAGTTCCGTCTTCAAGATCCCGTCTCCTTGATGCTCCCTGCGGATGAACTGTTTTTGGATGGGAAACTCGTGCCGCTTCAGGTGTCGTCTGTTAAACCCTCAGTCAACGGTTTGAAGTCGACGAGGTGCGTTTCGTCGCCGGAGACTGCGGCTCAATCCCGCCGGAGAGTTGAGGAAGAATGCAGTACGGATCCGTATCTGTTTTCTCCAAAGGCACCGAGGTGTTCCAGTCGATGGAGAGAGCTTTTAGGGCTTAAAAAGCTGTACCAGAGCAGCAGCAATGGAAATGGAAATGGCAATGGCAATGGCGGCGCTAAAAACGAAAGTCACAAAACGACGACGACGTCGTCGTCTTACTTCTCGGAAGCAAATTCGAAGGCGCTGAAGTACTTCCTCCACCGGAGTTCGAAATCGTCGTTGTCCTCCTCGTTGGATTCGTCGCTGAGCCTTCCATTACTGAAGGATTCCGATAGTGAGTCTGTTTCGCTATCTTCTTCCCGTGTATCTCTTTCCTCTTCTTCCTCAGGTCACGAACACGAAGATCTTCACAGACTGTCGCTCGATTGCGAAAATAAGCCAAACACGAATCCGATTTCCCTCCATAGGAACCCTAATCACAACAATCCACCGCGGATGAGACTGGTGAAAGCGCGGCCTAAATCAGAGAGCAATCCAAGATCAACTTCAACAGCGGATCATCATCCGACGGCGACGAGAGTAGGGAGAAGCCCGTTGCGGCACACACCTGGAGAGTCTTCATCAACATCCAGTAGATTAGGGATCCGAGGAGTATCCGTAGATAGTCCACGAATGAACTCATCAGGGAAAATCGTGTTCCATAACTTGGAAAGAAGCTCAAGCAGTCCAAGCAGCTTCAATGGCGGACCGAAATTCAAAAGCAGAGGAATGGAACGGTCATACTCTGCGAACGTGAGAGTAACTCCAGTCCTAAACGTTCCAGTTTGTTCTTCCTTAAGAGGATCCTCAAAATCCGTCTCTGTTTTCGGATTCGGACCATTATTCACCGGCACCGGCGGAAGCAGCAGCAGAAACCACCAGAGTAGTAGTAGCAGTAGTAGTAATAACCGGACGACGACTAGACGGATCATCGAAACCGAGGGCGGAGGGAAAATCTATTGATGAGATTAGAAGAAAAGGGATTTATAATTTTGGGTAAACACTAACAAACCCCGTTTTTCCATTTTACTCTCAGTGTTTTTGGATTATACTGAAATTTCCCCTTTGTGATAGACGGATTTGGTTTGAATTAGGTAATTCCTAACACAAAACAGGTTGAGAATTATGATCATGATGTATGTAAATACGGTGGGGGGGATTTTGTTTTTTCATTTTAGTTCATCTCGTTGATCTAATTAATTTCTTCACCATTTTGAATTTCTCTTTGGCCTCGAAATTTACTATTTTCTTCTAAAAAGCCAAATCAAAACCCACCTGAGTGAAAAAAAGAGATTGCTGATTGAGAATTTTGTTTTTTCGCTGTTCCATCAAAAAGGAGCGTTTGTAGTGCACGCGCTGAGGGTGGAGCGTCTGAGTTCAGAACTCTCTGTGTCTTTGTTGAAGCTTTTTTCGTAATGATGTGTGACATACTTGTTATCTAAACCCTGTCGCTTTCAAGGATCTCTCTCTTTCTCACATACATTTTTTCTATATAAAATATTTATAATAAGATATCCAATTTATATCGCCTAAAACTTTATATTAATAATGGTACAAAATTTTAATGAATTAACACTACATTTACCGAATCGTAATAGAATTTTATAAATGGGATTGCTTCTGAGGATATTTATTTAGAATTATTAATTTTATCATATTTACTGTTATTATCTATCATTACATTGTGGTTCAAATGGTACCGTAATTTTCAGATTTAGAAGTGAGTTTCACGTGTCAATACGAATTCACAATACAAGTAAACAAAATTAAATGAGACTCACTTTTCATATTACCATTCATTTTTTACTTTCTAACTAAGGTAAACTTGGCCTAATTAGGATAAATTCTAATTTTAGTCCCTATGATTTAGATAAAATTATAATTTAGTCTCTATAGTTGTTGAACTTATAATTTAGCTCTTATAGTTTGATAAGACTTCATGAATAGTTTTTATGTTTGATAAAATTCTCATAAATATTTTTTAGTGTAAGGATTATTTATGAATGTCTTATTAAATCATAGGGACCAAGTTCTAATTATAATCTGGACTAAAGTTTTAACTTTTTTTTTCAAATGATATGGACCAAATCACTAATTTAGACCATGAGAGACAATGTTTAACATTTGAATTATGTATATGTTGGCTACACCTTTCTATAGTGATTTACAGTTATACTCCATATACATCAATTGAAAATTACTTAAATAAAATTGTTTTTGTTAAAAAAAAATCTAAAAAGGGTTTTGGATATATATAAAGGGAAAAATGAGAAGACGAAAAACTATTCATATTAATGAAAGATCACTATTATATCAATTTGATTATAATGTTTCTCTCTAATTATGTTAATTTTTACCTTTAAAGAAATGTCACACATAAATTTTAAACGAAACGGATTTAACTTTATTGGTTCATAAAAATTTAAGGTCTTAATTGATATAGCTTTAAAGTTTAACAACTATAAATGGATTTATTTAACTGTGATTATATTATAAGTTTAGAAGAAATATAAATAGAGATATTTGAACTTTGGACTTCAAAATAAAAGGTGGATACCAATTATGACAAGGTAAAAGAAATAAAATGTATTTAATTGAATAT